>NC_081545.1:33323348-33477786 GCF_901000735.1 Corylus avellana
GTGATGTATAATATTATAATTAAACAGGTTAGACCCTTCAACTTTAATCTACTAATTTTATTTTGATTTTGTATATAATTCGTGGGTCGTCATATAAAAAATTATCAACCTTAAATTAGAAAAATTAAGGCAGCCGTTCGAGACTCTTTTGGGTGGCAACATAGTGTTGGACAAACCTACCACCTATTTGTGAATTAAATTAATTACTCAAATAACAATGAAAAGAAAGAACACACGAACAATTAATCAAGCATCAAGAGAGCAACACACCAAGTTTACGTAGAAACCCTCTAATGTAGAGGAAACAAATTATGGGACAAATCCAATCAATCTACTATAATAAAATAGAGATTACAACGTTCAAGTAATTTACATTCAAAACTTGAGTTCACAGCAAATTGAAAAAATACAATAATATCGGCGAAACCAACACTAGAGCATGATTGTCACTCTGAATATATAGTACAACTCTTTGAAGTCGCAGCACCCAAAAACACATATCCTTACTAAAGAAAAATTTCACTTTATTCTGAGACAAGAACCTTTTTCCTTCACGGCCAAGACAGAAAAGAACAAAGGTTATTATGAAGTGTGTCTCATCAAATGGGACCGGGCAGGATAACTTAATTAAATTGGCCTTGAACTTAATTAATTAATAGAATTCTTAAACCACTACTCTTAAGGGAGATTAGCAACTAATCAGCCTTCAGTTATGGAAGATCAGAGACATCAGATCCGTTCTTGAAGCAACCTCGATCTAGTTGAAAAACAATCAAAGTTAGCATAAAAAGCAGATATATATCCTCCTTTATAACTTTCCTTTTTCCATATGTATTAATTACTTAGGAAAAACAAGGCGGGGCCTAACATTACTATATATATATATATATATATATAGATAGATATAGTAATGTTAGATACCATCTTTTTATCCTCCTAAAATTTCTTAAAACTAATGTGGCTTTCAAAATCATAATTTGATTAAAATTTAAGTACGATTCATCTAAAATTTAATAGTGATTTTAAAAGTCACATCAACTTCAGGAGGATTTTAGAAGAATAAAAAGATAATACCTAGCATTACTATATATATATATATATATATATATAAAGGTTTGGGAATCGAAGCCAACCAATTATGACCAAATTAAAGTATCATCTAGAAACCTATGAGAAATTTCAATGATTAAGGAAGGAAAGAACTGTGGGGTCTGAAGCACGTTAATTGGAGCAACACCCAAGCCAGTAAATGGCTGGGTGGAATTAATGCCATATTTCCTCTTTCTTCTTGGAAAAAATCTCGTGGAATATTATTCATCTCAGAAAGATCCAAATCTTCAGGACGAAAGGCTATTATATTTGTTGTGTTGTTTTTTTCAAAGCTTAATTCTACACTCCATTGTAGAAAATATTAAAATATCAAAGACTGTAAAATATAGGAAGGAGAAGGAAAGAAAGAGAATACAGAATTTTAGATGGTTGGGCATTAGAGGCTTATGTCCATTACTAAGAAGTGACCTATATATAGGATATTTATGTCTTGATCTTGATTTATTTAATAATTCAATGAAAATGCTTATTTATAAGCTATATAAATGTATAATATAAAGAATTTAAATCCAATAATTAAAATATCTTCGTAATGTCAAGATTCTGACGTCAAGAATATTACATCATCACATTTTGATATCATTTGATAAGGAAATGATACAATTTAACTATATATATATAAAGAAATCAATGAATTATTTTTCTTTTTTTTCTTAAGAAATTTTTTCATATTCATTCATTGAAAAAAGATTAAGAGCATATCAGAGAGTATAAAGTTCTTATAAATCATAGTCAAAGCTATGAGGTTACAACATCATATAAACAAATATAAAAATCTTATAATCAAGTCCTATCTATGACTTTAACATTCGCTAACCTATGTCCACACTTCAGTAAGAAAACAAATCTGCTCCAGACAGACTCAATCTAAACAGCCATGGTAATTTTAAAATTCTAACATCAATATATAAAATGAAATCTATTGTTTTTGGTTTTGGAGTAGTATTGACCGACCTCTGAAAGTTACAAATTCACGATTTAGACAAGACAAGGCCATGTTCTAGTCTTCTAGGCCAAAATTCAGATCAATTACAGTCAGCAAAATGTAGGCCTGTCATGCAAAGGCCCAAGTTAACAAATAATTTTTACTGTATCTTTCATGGCCCAGAAGCCCTAAGATCATTTATTAGTTTGTAACTAGGTAGAATCAAAACCCATATGGAAAACCTTTGAGTTCATCAGATTGACATAAGCAATAGAAAATTAATAGGCCCATCGGGCACTGGAACTTAATTCATACGATTGGATTCCTCAAAAATCATCCGGGTCTGGCGTGGTCCAATCCAATGATGTTAATATTTTAGGGGCAAATTAATTATTCTCCATCATCCCAGATTATCATCACTTGTATTATTGTATTGTCTTTACTAAATTTTCAATTTTGTCGGTTAACCTTGTAATAGAAGAGAATTTGGTAAGGTATAGTGTTTCTGATCACTCCCCTGCTTTGTCATACATCCGGTAAGTCTATAATAGGAGAAGAGGTGACTCCACCAGGACCATACAAGGCAGTTTTTTCGGTTGTGTTTCTGGCATTCATGTTTTAACTTTTGGTGTTTGTAAACAAGTTGTCATTAAACATATATACATTAATGTTTAACCTTTCTGTATCTAATGTTAAACTATGTATGTTGTCTTTTGCATTTGTTTTTGGTATTAAGCGGATGCCACTTGGAAGCGAACATGATCCTTTCCATTTCATTTGAACTGGATAATATCTAGTTAGTTATATTTGAAGGACATTTTTATTCTCTCACTTTTTGAAAGGACAAAAATGTTCATCCAATATAACTAACTGGATATTATCCAATTTAAATGAACCGTAGAGATCCTAATTCACTCGAAGTTGGAATTGATCATGGATTGTTTATTCTTATAATGCAACTTCAACAGGGTTAGTGGTTACATAAATGCACATACATAAGTGGTGCTTTGGCATTCATTGTTTGTTGCTGTCGAAATGTTCAATTGTAGTCGCCAATAGTATAACAGCAGTACTGATAGTTTAGTTTTGAATGTTTATTTCCACTCTAACCTGAACACAAACCATTTTCCAAACCCAAGTAAATAATAATACATCATTTGCATGAGCTTTATAGATAATGGAACTCGATTTATTGAACATATATAACTTACAAACAACAAAGCGTAGAAACAGCAAGGGAAACAATGAGCTTTATAATCACAATTTGAAATTTGAAGTACGTAATTTGCAATCTCTAACATACGTCCTTAATATAACATCCATTTGACTATTTCTGTGTTTTTCATTCTCTATAATTAAGTAGTACAAATCGCAAATTTTCATTCGCCACACTTGCTTTTCAAGGTTAGCAATTTGAGCATTCAATATTTTGATTGTTTTCTTTGACTATTCATCTCCCCTCTTAATAATTATCTCAGCCATAAAATCTTTGACCAAACTTATGGTCATACGTATTTCATATTTGCATATTCTTGAGCTTCTCCCAAACTCCCTAATAGGGGTAAAAAGGCAGACGATTATTAACCTCTCGCTAACTGTTAATCACTAACCGCATTAATCATTAATTGCTTTTGAAGGAGGTTATGATTAGCGATTTTAGATTTTTTCAAAACCGCTAACCGCTTATGTACCGTCTCTCTCTCTCTCTCTCTATATATATATATATATGTATGAAATTTTTGTGTTTAAAATTTTAAATATATATAAAAATATATGTAGTATGATATTATCGTATTATCATAAAAACAACATAGTTTTTTTTTTCTTTTAAAAAGTGGTTAGTGGTTAATAACCGGTTAACCGCCTAGGCGGTTAGTGGATTTTACTAACCGCCTGGGCGGTTATAGTCAGTAGTTTTAGCCAACAGTTACTAATTATAATCGTCTTTTGACCCTCTTCCTTGCTAAATGATGTCCGCATCTGTGTTGGGTGGAAGTGGTTCAGCCGATGGTGACATGGTGGTCCAATCGAGTGGGTATGAATGGAACTTCCGTTTATTGTCTCTTAAACATTGGACTCCTTTATAGCCAAAAAAAAAAAAAAAAAAGTCATTGACTTTTCCAAAAAATGGTGCAAGTCCGTATAAGATATTTTTACGAGTAATTCTAGGTGGTCTACTTGAATCCTACTAAAAATGATGTGGTTATTAAAATCATCATTGGGCTTGTAATTGATTATTATTGAATTTTGATCAAATGGTGATTTTAATAGTCACATCATTCTTAGTGGAACATAAGTAGGCCACCTAAAATTACTCACATTAAAAATATAAAAAATTAAGGAGTGTAAGGATAATATATAGATAGGAGAAGTTAGAAATAGTAGTCTTATATATCTTCATTATTAATTCATAATCTAGATAAGATGACACAAATGTGAAATTTATGAATGCTATTGGCAAAAAAATATGATAATCAGCTTTATGAAAATAGGAATATTATTATTTTCATAAAACACAAACACACACACACACACGTGTATATATATATATATATATAGTAGATCTCATGAGTCTAGCTCACAATTTTAAAATCAGGATTAATTATTCAAAATCAGTGGTAATTAAGGAGATTGATAAGCCACGTGACAAATATCATAATTTTTAAAACAATGATTTTAAGTTTATAAATTATAAGTAATGTTAATAATTTATACTAAGAATTATAATAAAATATTACAATCCCAAATTATGTAACTTATTAATTTTAAAAGAGAACTTGAAAAGTCAGGATATATTAATATCTTTGAATTAAAAAGCCTAAATTAGGATTAAAAAGCAAAGGGATCCAGAAAAAATAAAAAATAAAAGCGAAGGGGGCAATAATAATGAAGACCTTTATATTTTTTCAATCTAAACAGTTTTAAATAGGTACGTACCCCAGAAACCAGGGAGACAAGGTCCCCACTGGCCGGCGCCCCTCCCTCAGACACCGACTGCGTCATCATTTTTATATGAATCCATGGAGCAACTGAGCAAGACACGCCTTCATCTTCATGGAGTCATGGATGGTAATCCATAAAAGTACAGTATATATATAGCAACACAATTCCCAGCCAAATAGGGTGGGAAAAAAACGAAAGAAAATAAATTAAAGAGAGAAAACACCAAAAACGCAGCAGGAACACAAACATATGCAGACGATTACGTAAAGAGGTTGCGGGGTATCTTGTCACACGAGGAAGGCGCTTGCCGGGGGAACGTCGTCCCACAGCTAGCGCCATCTCTCCTGCGACAAGAAACCCCCAACCTCTTAATTTCTTGCCCCTCTCCATGTCTGCCACACCTTCTTCCCAATGTAAAATAAAAGAGAAATTAAACACCAAAAAACGCAGGAACACAAACATATATATTATATACACATGCAGAGGGATTACGTAAAGAGGTTGCCGGGTATCTTGTCACAGGAGGATGGCACTTGCTGGGGGTTGCCATACGCACGCCCCACAGCTAGTGCCATCTCTCCTGCGACAAGAAACCCCCAACCCGTTTTTTTTCTTTTTTTCTTTTCTTTTCTCACCCTCTCTCCATGTCTGCCATACCTTCTTCGATCTATAAGCAATTTATAGACCCCAAAGTTGGTAACTTATTTCAACAATAACGAAGTTTCCCATCCACTACCATGAAGTTGCTCATACTTTAGCGGAACTTGCTTGTCTAAAGAATTGATCAATGAAATAAAGCAGTCAATTGACCACGCATTTATATTTTCAACAAGATTGAACGTCTCCTTTCCTTCATCAAACTTAATAATCAAACACTTATTTATGTTATTTTCTTGGGATAATTTATCACTGTTGGTTTATATTTTTATATATTTTACGTGATATGTTGCCTTTAGAGATGTATCACAACTGTTCAACCAGGCGCGTGACGCCTCCATTTATACTGGGTTTGAGATCCCGCAAAGGCAAAAGTTGGAGAAAACCTGTTTTTGGTGACAACATATAAAGGCTATGGCCAATCCACAACCCCCCGCCCCGCTCTCGGCGCTACCCTTTTTTTTTTTTTTTTTAGACACAAGTAATATAGTGAGAGATAAGTGGACTGATGCCATTAATTTGATACATAAAAAACACATACGTACGTGCATATAATTATGTGTGTATATAAGTTTGGTAAATGGCTCTCTTTGTTCACAAATTGTACATGTTATTTGTTGTAGGAAAAAAAAAATATGTGTAAGTTAGAAAAATGGCAAGGAAAATTACCGTTAGTTTAGTCTTCTTAATTATAAAATCAATTTGTTAGCTTCTTAGAATGTGAAATACATCTTATTATTAGACACCTCTTTGTTTCTATTTGAGAGAGAGAGAATTTTATTCCATGTAATTTACCCATCTCGGACCCAAAAAGAAGAAGAAGACAAGGACCCGTAGGGCCCGATAAGAATTATTGGTTATAAGAATTTTATTCCTATAACCAATAATCTAGCTGAATGAAAACTGCGAGGCTACTTCCGAAGAGGCCAGGTCTATAATATTTGACCATGGAAGGTCATAAACGAAGCACGTGTTGGACTAGAAATTTGACTCGGACAATGTTCTGGAATTTGATCAACTTGATGATGTGAAAGGAAATTAAGGATGTTATTAATTACTAGAGTTATTACAAAAAACAAATAAATTACGGGAAAATTAAAGGAACACATGCAACTGTTTTAGAAATAAAATTAAGGCTGAAGACTTTCTTAAGTGAACTTAATTAATTATAATATATATGCTCTGAGACATATCAACCCCTTTTTATGCTCAAGATACAACATCAATTGATCAAAACCCTGCCACTTGAATTTTAGAAATGAAAAGTTAATGTAAATAATTTGTCAAGTATATATTGAACCCAATAAAATTATGACGGACTTGCCATATGCGGAAACCCACATGAAATTTCACGGATTAAGACAGGAAAGAACTCTGAAGAACCTTAGTTGAAGACTTAAGTAACCGGCCCCAAGATAGTAATTTTAAGGAATTTTGATTTTTGGTAGAAATTAGGTGAAATATGGTTCTCGATTGGAAGTTTCCAAATATCCGAAACAAAGGCCAATAATGTTGTTTTCTTCTGGCCTACTACAAAGAAACTAAGAAATGGGTTATTGACCTTATTTATTGGTCTTGCGAGAAGTGACCTTTGAACGTATCCAAGTCACGAACAGACAGCCATGCCCATGTGTTTTGCGTTGAAAAAACAACCCCCATTCGTTTTGTTTCCTCAATGCCAGCTTCCTCGTGGTTCACTTTCACGCTAGACCTCTGATCCTTGTTGTTTTGGTCTTTCTGGGCCAAAACTGTCAAGGCCCAACTCTAACAATGATTTGTATATACTCTATCACGTCGGAATACAAGCATGAAAAAGATCCTTTATCAGTGGTCATAAATTTATGGGCCAGTCCATCAGATAGAATTAAGCCCATCTAATCTTCAGATTCAGATTGATAATTTATGGGCCAGCCCACCAGGCTTTGAGAGAGATAAGTGTCATATAGTCAACGCGTCATGCTACCCTTAGATACCAATCTTGATCTAGTCTAATATCCTATTTAAAATATAGTTGAGAGATTAAAAGAGGAGAAATTTTATTTAATCTTTTTGAATTTTTAACGATTTAGTAATTATATTTTTAAAATTAAAAAACTCTCAATTCAGTGTACAACTTTCTTATTATGGTTTGAGGTTAAATCAGACAGCAAATTAATGAAATGACATTTATACTCTTATAAAATTTATATAAATTACAAAATCATCTTAATTAAATAATCTTTTTTTATATATAAAAAAAAAATTAAAAAAAATTGAGAATTTCCAAGGCCTTTGTTAGGATGCATGATATTGCAAACTTTCTGAAAGTTTAATACACTAAATTGAAAGTTTTTAAATTTTAAGAAGATGGATGAAAATTCAGAAAATTAAAGAATTTTGTGTACTCAATTAAAATCTCTTATGGCTATGAAGATCCGAGAGACACATAAACTAGGATTTTAAATTAATCATAAAAATTGAAAACTAGACTTATAAATTAAAACGAGACAAAATACAAGGTATGCTTGATATAATTTCAATTATTTTAATTTAGGGTTTAGGTATCACAGGTCCAGCTCATACCACATAAAAAGAAAAGAAAAGGCCAAAAAACAAAAGAGACAGTCCTCCATTTTGTCCTTTGAAAAATTGGAAAAAAAAAAAAAAAAAAAAAAAAGTCAGCTGGTGGCTGCTTTTCCATCGCACATTTGGGTAGAATTGTTGGCTACCCATCATTCTTCAGCGGTAACGACTTTCTCTGGCTCTTTGGCTGCTTGTTCAATCTTTTTTGCTTCTTCCTCGGCTTTCAACCTTGCTTCTTCCTCGGCTTTCAATCTTGCTTCTTCTTTCGCCTTTTCAAGACCTTTGATCAGGCTCTCCAACGAGAATGTTGGATCCCCTGAAGCTGTCTTGGGCATCAAATGCTCCGCAACATCGGCTGGAGACAAATTTGCTTCTTCCAACAACTCACGGATTCTGTCAAACAAATGGTGAGATTCAATTTGAAGATAGTTTCTAGCCAGCACCTTGAACGCTTCAAACCTGCAGTAGGACAATTCAATGTGCTTATCCATCCGCCCGCTTCGAATCAGTGCTGGATCGAGTTTCTCCACATAATTAGTTGTGAAGACAATTAGTCTTTCCCCGCCACAAGCTGACCAAAGCCCATCAATAAAATTCAACAGCCCAGAAAGAGTAACCTGGCTTGCTTCGGTAGCCTTTTCTTCTTTTTCCGGTTTTTGTTTCGGATCTTTCTGTTCCTCTGCTTCATCTTTCTCGTTTTTCTTCCCCTTCCTTTGACCAGTGAGATCAATTGAACAGTCAATGTCCTCAATCACAATAATAGACTTGTTTGGTACTTCCATCAATAGCTTCCTCAAATCAGTATTATTCTTCACCGAAGTCAATTCAAGATCATAAAGGTCATAGCCCAAAAGATTGGCCATGGCAGCAATCATGGTGGACTTGCCTGTTCCTGGAGGGCCATAGAGGAGATAACCTCTCTTCCAAGCCCTCCCAACTCTTTCATAAAACTCTTCCGCCTTGCTGAAAGCGATGAGGTCGTCCATAATTTCTTTCTTCTTCTCCGGTTCCATTGCGAGTGTCTGGAACTTGGCCGGGTGCTTCAACACCACGTGGCTCCATTTGGAGGCGCTGTTGGTGTAGAGCTTTCTTTGGCGGTTTCTCACCTCGATTGCCTTTCCCTCTTTGAGGACATGATTCAGATATGAGCCGAGAATGAGATCCCTATGTTGTTTATGGAAAGTGAGCCTGTAGTACCTCTTCTCCTCCGGATTAAAATACGAGGGTGATTTGGAAATATCTTTCCCAGAAGCCCACCAGAGTTTGATTCCTTTAAACTCATCCTCCACCTCTTCATGGTCATCCATGCTAAGAGCAAGAGTCTGGCCGTTTTTGGCTATGTCGGCCTTGAGCTTCTTTGCCTGCGTAGAGGATCTGGTGCTGAGGTAGGTTTGGATGGCAATGTAAGCTTCGCTCCGAGAGAAGAAACGCTCTCCTGAGAGCTCGTTGAACCTGATTTGGATGTAAGGGTAAACGAACCTGAGCACTCTTCCAGAGTATTTCTCGATGTTCTTCCGGAGCTGATACGGAAAGTATTGCTGAAACATAGCCCAAGCAAACATCAAACTGGCAATTATGGATCCTAGATTAGCAAACATGTCTTTTGTTGTCATGTTTGATCTTTTTTTTTTCTTTCCTAGCTCCTCTGATGCAGAAATGAATTGCTTGAACCCTTTACCTCTCTCTCTCTCTTATAATGCAGGGTAGCGTGTATCAATTTGCATTTCTCTCTTCCTTGCTAAGTTATTGGCCGTCATTCCCTTTTGATATAATATTGTCTTTGACTGGTAGTTTTGTTTTGAAGGTCGGTATACACTAATACACGTAACGCGGTTGCAACGCACTTTCCCACTATATGGTCTTGGTCTTCGTCTCGCTATGCAAAGTTAAGGTAAATTGAGTTTCTAAATCAAAAAGTTTTTTTTTTTTTTTTTTTTTTTTGTTGAAAAATTTTAATTTTAGGTTTTTTAAAAATATGTTTCGATTATTTTTGAGTGTTTTAGACTTTTATATTTATATATATATATATATATATATATTCTGGCATGGCACTGCAATTTGGCATTATCACATCATGTCTCTAAAAATTAACTGACGTGAAAGTGCAGTGGCGAATCTAGGAATACTCGTCGAGTATAAGAGGGGCGATATTAAAATAATAAAATATTTTTGAATATTCTTTTATTCTTTAATTCTTGGTTTTATTTTTTCATATATCCAAATTTACTACTCTTCAAAAACCCAATCCTGCGAGAGAATTCGGTAAGAAATAACATTAAGAAACGTAGTTGACTCGTGTGAGTCTTGATAAAACTGGAAAGCGTCCACAGTATTTCATATTTCGGCTAAATGGTGGGATATAGGTAACAAAAATATCTATATCTTTTAAGAAAATGACAATTATATCTCATTATTTAGTCTAAATAGCTCATTTTCATTTCAAATGAAATGGAGAGGATCTGTTTTCTGATAAAATATTTCCTAAAATGAAATATTTTTTGTAGATTAAGTACAGCAAAGTGGCATTTTTCTCTACATAAAATATCATTTCTATATATATATATATATTTTTTTTCCCTAATCAAATACCGTTTCTCTAACTGATTTTACTTGCATAATTGACAAAAACCCAACAAAAGAATAACTAAAAAAGAGAAGAAAAAAAAATAAAAAAATAAAAAGTAATTAAAGCCAGCTGTACTTAGATGCTAAGAGCCTACGTCTAAGACTACAGACTAAACTTTCTCCATATAAAGCCGCCTTACATAGCCCATCTCTTATCGATGGACACCTCATTATGTAGTTAATATTTCCACCTCATACGTCATTTGTGAACTATATACGTCTCTTCTCTTCTTTGTGCCTCCATTTGTAACTACATCTCTTCCTCTTCTTCAGTAGGCTGGGGCGCCCCTGCCCGCCCTACGTAGATCCGCCATTGCTGGAAATGTGATCTACTGCTATCACATTAATTTAATTTTTATTATTCCTTTAAACTCCATGGGTGGTTAGCCATTCTAATCCAATTTCTAAGAGTGGTCACACCACCTTCAAAATTCCTTAAGAGTGGTCATGATCGGCCTCATGGCACGTATTTGGAATTGTCACTATTGGAATTGTCACTGACACCAAATCAAAATCATCAGATCTAGTGGTCCAACTACCACTAGAGGAAATGATACACTCCGTTAGGACCAATTAACATTTGATCATTCCCAAGTAACAGCTCCACAAACCTAACATTGTACTATCGGGTTTTCCGGATGAAATTCTTATTTTTAAGGACATGATATCTCAGTCATTTTAAAGATAAATTTAAATCATCTTACCAATTTTAGTAATATTTAACACTTAATTTAAACATTGAAAGCCACAATTATAATAATTTCTTCAAATTAGAATAAAGTTTGAAATAATAAACGGGGGGCTGAATCTCGTTTTAAAACATCTACTTTATCATTAAATGCACTTATATATGCAACAAAATAAAATCGGAAGGCTAAACTTATTTTCTCAGCTCAGCTGAAACGGAGAGGATCGTCCTCCGTCCTTTTCCGCACACACGGGCTCTCCATTCCGTCTTTTTGTATTTCAGCTGATGACTGATTTTCCTGTCGCGCGTTCGTCTAGAATTGTTTTGTTGGTCCCCATTATTCGTCAGCGGTAACAACTTTTTCTTGGTCTTTTGCTTCTTCTTTGGCCGCTTGTTCCTTCTTTTTAGCGTCTTCCTCGGCTTTCAATCTTGCTTCTTCTTTCGCCTTTTGAAGACCTTGGATCAGGCTCTCCAAGGAGAATGTTGGATCCCCTGAAGCTCTCTTGGGCATCAAATGCTCCGCAACATCGGCTGGAGACAAATTTGCTTCTTCCAACAACTCACGGATTCTGCCAAACAAAGGGTGAGATTCAATTTGAAGATAATTCTTAGCCAGCCCCTTGAACGCTTCAAACCTGCAGTAGGACAATTCAATATGCTTATCCATCCGCCCGCTTCGAATCAGTGCTGGGTCGAGTTTCTCCACATAATTAGTTGTGAAGACAATCAGTCTTTCCCCGCCACAAGCTGACCAAAGCCCATCAATGAAATTCAGCAGCCCAGAAAGAGTAACCTTGCTTTCTTCCGTTTCCTTCTCTTCTTTTTCCGGTTTTTGTTGCGGATCCTTCTTTTTTTCTGCTTCATCTTTCTCGTTTTTCTTCTTCTTCTTCTTCCTTTGACCAGTGAGATCAAGTGAGCAGTCAATGTCCTCAATCAAAATAATAGACTTGCTTGATACTTCCATCAATAGCTTCCTCAGCTCTGTGTTATTCTTCACCGAAGTCAATTCAAGATCGTAAAGGTCATAGCCTAAAAGATTGGCCATGGCAGCAATCATGGAGGACTTGCCTGTTCCTGGAGGGCCATAGAGGAGATAGCCTCTCTTCCAAGCCCTCCCAACTCTTTCATAAAACTCTTCCGCCGTGCTGAATGCGATGAGGTCCTCCATAATTTCTTTCTTCTTCTCCGGATCCATTGCGAGTGTCTGAAACGAAGCGGGGTGCTTCAAAACCACATGGCTCCATTTGGAATCGCTGTTGGTGTAGAGCTTTCTTTGGCGGTTTCTCGCCTCGATGGCCTTTCCCTCTTTGATGACATGATTCAGGTACGGCCCGAGAATGAGCTCCCTATGTCGTTTATGGCAAGTGAGCCTGTAGTACCTCTTCTCCTCCGGGGTCCAATATGAGGGCGTATTGGAAGCTTCCTTCCCAGAAGCCCACCAGAGTTTGAGTCCTTGAAACTCATCAGCAACCTCTTCATGGTCATCCATGCGAAGAGCAAGAGATTGGCTGTTTTTAGCTATGTCGGCCTTGAGCCTCTTTGCCTGCGTAGAGGACCTGGAGCTGAGGTAGGCTTGGATGGCAGTGTAAGCTTCGCTCCGGAACATATCATAGTCTCCAGTGAGCTCATCGAACCTAATCTGGATGTAAGGGCAAACGAACCTCACCAATATTTGACAGTATTTTTCGATGTTGTGTTGGAGCTGATAAGGAACGTACTGCTGAAACATTGCCCACACAAACATCGAGCTGGCAATTATGGATCCTAGATTAGCAAACATGTCTTTTGCTTCCATGTTTGATATTTTTTTCTCCCTCTTTTTTCTCCTCTAATGCAGAATTGCTCGAGTCTTTTTAACCTCTCTTATAGGATGCAGGGTAGCCTGTGTCAGTTTGCATTTCTAGGAAACTCATTGGTTTGTCCCATTAATTATCCATGTGATCTAATATTGAGTTTGACTGGTAGCTTTATGGTGATGGCCCAACTCAAAGGTCGGTAAAGGCTGCAGCAGCGCAATTTCCTAGTGAGTGCCGACTGGGTGGAGATCATTACGTGGCTATAGACTATCACCGCATTGGGAATAACTTATATTGGGAGGTTGCACAAAAGTTACATTTTGTGTCATCAATAAGAAATTGACACATCAGTCAATTTTATTAGATTTATACTTAAAATAAAAACTCAACCACACCATATTACACTCTAATAAAATAAAAAATTAATTTTTTTTATTTGAAAAAAAAAAACAGAATTGAAGGGGTGACCCTCCCCTACTTTGGGTGGCCGGCCGCCACCCCCAGGCCATGGGGTGGCCGCGCGGCCACTCCTATGGCCTGGGGTGGCTCGCCGGCCACCCCAAGTGGGTGAGGGGTGGTTGCCTTCAATTTTGTTTTGTTTTTTTTTTTTAATTTATAATTAATTTTTATTTATAATGTGGTGTAGTTAGGCTTTTTAAAAAAAATTTGAGTTTGATAAATTTAGCTTAGGTGTCATCTTCTGATTGGTGGCACAAAACTCACATTTTGTACAACCTCCCTATATAAGTTATTCTCTACTGGATTAAGTTTACTCTTTACATTAATATTAATATTTAACTCAACGCAGGTAGTCAAATTGATATATTCCTTTCTTGGAGCTCAAGTAGAAACTATTAAGATTTTCTAGTAAAAGAATATAATTTTCAAGTCCAATAAGGAGAGTAAATTTTTCAGTCCTGACTCTATACAAATATCCAATATGAAAAGGTCTTAGTGAAATAAAAATAGTAATTTTAAAAGTCACATTAACTTTAAAAGAATAAAAAAATAATAAAAAAAATAATTCTTAACATTACGTAAAACATAATCCTAGTCCTAGTCAAATTAGGTATTTTATTGCTCTATGTAATTATTCTTCTATTTAAAGGAGAAATTATCAATAAACAAGTATGAGTTAATTATTGTTTTAGAATATAGTTTACTATGTTTTGGAGGTAAATATTATACTCCCTCAAAGTAGCCATTAGAGATTACAACTCTCTCGAAGTAGTCAATTTATCATTTCCTTTATTTTATTATTAGTTCGTATGCATCATAAATTTATTTACTTTTTAATAAATGAGATTTTTATTCATCCAAACACACCTTTTAAAAACTTTTCAACTACTGATCAGCTGGAACTCTCAATACTTCTAAATTACATTATCAAACCACTCATGTTTGCTACAAGTTTCCCCACATAGTACTGTAATAAACAACTCAACTATATATATATATACTTCTACCAAGCAACTAGTGGTTCTTTGATCTAATTTTTGAAAGATTTTGCAAGTGCTTTAAGCTTGAATACCTAAACAACATGCGTATGATATGTTCAATATATAAAGATTCTGTACAACTTAGTGTTTCTAATCTTTAGAATAAAATATGCATCTAATCTACTGATAACATCCACCAAGCCTCTAATCTGGCTGGTTTCCAAAACCAGTTTCCATCTTTTAATACACTTGATAATCTTGCCTTTATCTTACAGCTTTGTGCATGCATCATATGCCACTCTATATCCATATTTCTTATAGAATACTCCATCGAGATGGAAACAATCAAACCATAATTAGTGTAAAATTCTTCCCATCCCCACTTCAAATTTTACAAAATCTCTCATCTTTAAAATCTTTCTCCAGCTTCATGTGCTAGTTTGAGGAATCCATGGATACCTTCCAAAAACTCATCCCTTGTAATAAATTCTCCCTGAGCCAAGCACCTCAAAGGGAACCAACTTTTGCAAAATGACTCCATGCATGTCTCATTATGGCTTCACGATTTCACTCTTATATCTTTTTATATTTCCAAACCTCCATCTTTTTTTTTTTTGGAACACACAAACTCTAAAGCCACTTTGCTTTTGCTGCACCTTTGATCTTCCTCGTGAATTTTTGCTCAATAGTTTTAATAATCTTTTTAGGCAATACGAAAATTTTAGTCAAATATATTTGCAAAAGATAAATTTTTAGAAATCCAAGAATATTCTATTCTAGCAGTAATTTTTTCCAACAAAAGTGAGCAATCTACAGCAGTAAGCCTTGTAGAAATCAATCTAATTACTTATTTTTCTTACATGGTCCGTATATGGCATATAGCATACTAATAAATTGACCATGAAATTCACGTATTATTCTTTTTGAATATTAAAAAAAAAAAAAGAAAAAAAAAAAAAAGAAGAGAAAATACTATCACCACAAGGAGGGCAGCATTAATGTGGGTCCCTGTCTATGAATAGAAGTGCATATCCAATTAACTATATATCGCTGTTTTGAAACATTTTGATTATTAATGATGTTGATCGAGCAAGTGGTATAATGAAATCTGTCACTAATTATAGATTACTCTCTACTCTTTTGAAGATTCCTATTCGCTTTTATAGCATGCATGCATTATGTTCTATCTGCTTGTATGATCTTTTCAAACAAAAACAAAAATAATAGTAATATGTCAAGAAGTTAATCCTTCTCAGACTTATTGACTAAAATCAGTAATTTACACTACAAAAAATTTCTTGGTTTTGTGACTCACATAATATAATGACGTTTTTCGGCCCAAAAACGTCATTAAATGGTTAGTGACGTTAAAATAGTTACCTTTATTTATTTATTTATTTATTTTTCCTTTTTTAAATTTCAAAATGATAAAAAGTGCAAAGACTAGAAAAGAGGATAGTGTCGTTTGAACAATGCAAAACAACACTATTTGGTACCCTTTTCAGCAAAACGACACCTTTTAGAACGTGTCGTTTGTATAGTGCACAACACCTTTCAAAATGTGCCGTTTTGCACTATTCAAACGTTACTATCCTTTAAAAATTAAAAAAATAATAATAATTTTTACCAAAATAATATATATATATTAAAAAAAAATAAAATTAGAGGGGTAGCCCGAAGGCCACCCCCAGCCACATGGGTGGCTCGTGGGTCACCCCTACGCTAGAGGTGGCTGCCGATTTGGAACTGGCAACAATGTGTTTTTTATTTATTTATTTTTTTTAGGAAAAAGATTTATGTGTGTGGATGAAAGTGAAGTTTTTTTTTGAAGTTTTTGGGTGTGGATGATTGTTTTAAACTCAAATTTTGGGCACCAATACTTTCAAATTTTGATATGTTTTACTATTTACACGTCACTAATTGAGTGTGAATAGTGACATGTGAATAGTAACACTTTTCAAATGTCACTATTTTAGTTAAAAAGTGGCAACGTAGTAACATTTTCAAAAAATGTTACTATTCAAATGTCATTAAACCCTTCAATTTTCTAAAAATGTCACTATTCAAATTTCATTAACAGAGTAAATTTAACATTTTTTAATAATAATAATAATAATAATAACATTACATTTTATTACAGATATAAAATATTTAAATTTTACATTATTTACATTTTTTTTTGAGTAGATTATTTACATTATTTATATAGTAAATATACAATCACATTATTTAAAACACATACACCATGAAATACAACTATACACAATAAAATCTAAAGGCTAATATTCATTTGTCGGGCGAAACAGACAACATCATATTCCGTCGTTTTTGGTCCCACTACTTGGAAAGCTTGGAATCTTTACCGTCAAACATGGGCCCCTTCATTTGGTCTTTTTCTTTTTATCAGCTAATGACTGGTTTTCCCATTTTCGGTCGCACGTGCGTCAAGAAGTTTTGCCTCCCCATTTTCGGTAACAGCTTTATCTTCGTGTTTTGCTTCTTCTTTGGCCGGTTGTTCAACCTTTTTTGCTTCTTCTTTGGCCGGTTGTTCAATCTTTTTTGCTTCTTCCTTGGCTTTCAACCTTGCTTCTTCCTCGGCTTTCAATCTTGCTTCTTCTTTCGCCTTTTCAAGACCTTTGATCAGGCTCTCCAAGGAGAATGTTGGATCCCCTGAAGCTTTCTTGGGCATCAAATGCTCCGCAACATCGGCTGGAGACAAATTTGCTTCTTCCAACAACTCACGTATTCTGCCAAACAAAGGGTGAGATTCAATTTTAAGATAATTCTTAGCCAGCCCCTTGAACGCTTCAAACCTGCAGTAGGACAATTCAATGTGCTTATCCATCCGCCCGCTTCGAATCAGTGCTGGGTCGAGTTTCTCCATATAATTTGTTGTGAAGACAATCAGTCTTTCCCCGCCACAAGCTGACCAAAGCCCATCAATAAAATTCAGCAGCCCAGAAAGAGTAACCTTGCTTGCTTCCGTTTCCTTCTCTTCTTTTTCCTTTTTTTGTTTCGGATCCTTCTTTTCTTCCTCTTCATCTTTCTCCTTTTTCTTCTTTGTCTTCCTTTGACCGGTGAGATCAAGTGAACAGTCAATGTCCTCAATCACAATAATAGACTTGCTTGATACTTCCATTAATAGCTTCCTCAGATCAGTGTTATTCTTCACCGAAGTCAATTCAAGATCATAAAGGTCATAGCTCAAAAGATTGGCCATGGCAGCAATCATGGAGGACTTGCCTGTTCCTGGAGGGCCATAGAGGAGATAACCTCTCTTCCAAGCCCTCCCAACTCTTTCATAAAACTCTTCCGCCTTGCTGAATTCTATGAGGTCGTCCATAATTTCTTTCTTCTTCTCAGGATCCATTGCGAGTGTCTGGAACTTCGCCGGGTGCTTCAACATGACGTGGCTCCAAGTGGTCCCGTTGTTGGTGTAGAGCTTTCTTTGGCGGTTTCTCACCTCCATGGCCTTAGCCTCTTTCAGGACGTGATCAAGGTACGGCCCGAGAATGAGATCTCTGTGTTGTTTGTGGCAAGTGAGCCTGTAGTACCTCTTCTCCTCCGGGGTCCACCATGAGGGTGTATTGGAAACTTCCTTCCCAGAAGCCCACCAGAGTTTGACTCCTTTAAACTCATCAGCAACCTCTTCATGGTCATCCATGCGAAGAGCAAGAGATTGGCTGTTTTTAGCTATGTCGGCCTTGAGCATCTTTGCCTGCGTAGAGGACCTGGAGCTGAGGTAGGTTTGGATGGCAGTATAAGCTTCACTCCGGAAGATATCATAGTCTCCAGTGAGCTCATCGAACCTAATCTGGATGTAAGGGTAAGCGAACCTCACCAATATTTGACAGTATTTTTCGATGTTGTGTTGGAGCTGATAAGGAACGTATTGCTGAAACATTGCCCACACAAACATCAAGCTGGCAATTATGGATCCTAGATTACCAAACATGTCTTTTGCTTCCATGTTTGATATTTTTTTTCTCCTCTTATGCAGAATTGCTGGAGTCTTTTACCTCTCTTATAATGCAGGGTAGCCTACGTCAGTTTGCATTTCTAGGAAACTCATTGGTTTGGCCCATTACCCATGTGATTTAATATTGAATTTGACTGGTGGCCCAACTCAAAGGTCGGTAAAGGCTGCCGCAGAGAAATTTCCTACTGAGTGCCGAGTGGGTGGATCATCACTGAATTACGTTTACATTATTAATATTTAACTCTAACACAACTTGTTCCCAAGAGGTAGTACAATCGGCTGTGACCACGCTTTATGATGTAGAGGTCACTAGTTGGAACCTCTCTTCCCCTCTTGTGCGAACATGTCAAAAAAAAAAAATTCTAACACAACTTGTCAAATCTTTTGACTTTTTTTTTAATAAATGAATTTTCTATTCAACAAAACAAACTTTTTACAAAAACTTTTCGAAGCCTGAAACTCTTGATACTTCCCAAGGGTATCAAGCCACCCATCTCTACCACAAATTTCTTTACATAATAAACCAAAAGTACTATAATAAACAACCCTAAAAAAAAGAAAAACAACTCAACTATTCTTCTTCCAACCAAGCAAATAGCGACTCTTTGATTTAACTTTTGAAAAAATTTGTAAGTGCTTTAAGGTTGAATACCTAAACAGCATGCGTATGATGTTCAATATATAAAGATTCTATACAACTTTGTGTTTCCATACAACTTGAAGTGTATCTAATCTTTAGAATAATATATGTATCTAAATCTTTCAATACACTTGATAATCTTGCCTTTATCTTACAGCTTTGTGCATCATATGCCACTCTATATCCATATTTCTTATAGAATACTCCATCGAGATACCACCAATCAAACCATAAGGTGTATATTCTTCCCATCCCCATTTCAAATTTTATAAAATCTCTCATCTTTAAAATCAATCTCCAGCTTCATGTGCTACTTTGAGGAATCCACACCTTCCAATTAAAAACTCATCCCTTTTAATAAATTCCCCCTGAGCCAAGCAATTACTCAAAGGCCAGCTTATGCAAATAGACTCCATGCATGTATATCTCCCTCAATATTATGGCTTCACGATTTCACTCTTATATCTTTTTTTATTTCCAAACCTCCATCTTTTTTTTGGAACACAAACTCTAAAGCCACTTTTGCTTTTGCTGCACCTTCCTCGTGAATTTCTGCTCAATAGTTTTAATAATCTTTTTAGGCAATACGAAAATTTTCGTCAAATATATTTGCAAAAGATAACTTTTTAGAAGTCCAAGAATCCATTCTAGCAGTGATTTTCTCCGACAAAAGTGAGCAATCTACAGCACCAAGCCTTGTAGAAATCAATCTAATTACTTATTTTTCTTACATGGTCCGTATATGGCATATAGCCTACTAATAACTCTTTGGATTCCTCCTAGGCTGGGATGTATCAAAGGGAATTTTGATATTGCTGTAAAGGATTCTTTTGCTGACTGCTGTGGCTGCTGCTATCATCAGTACTGCAATATTATTTGGGCAGTCACTCAGAAGTTGCTTGTCACAAACCTTCTTATCGGTGAAGCTTCAGCCGCTCTTCTTGCATCTTAGTTGACTTTATTCTCAAGCTTTGGTTCACTTTTTTTTGGAGGGTGATGCTCTTCTTGTGATTTTGGCTATCAATACTCCCTCTATTTTTTCCTCTTGGAATTTTTCTAATATAGTTTATGATATTAGATTAGGTTTGTCCTCCTTTCAAAGTTGGAATGCTTTGAAAATGTCTCGTAATACAAATTTTTGTGCATATGCTCTTACTAAGTGGTCCACTTCCCATTTTATTTTTGGAAGCATTCACAAATTAAGGATCTCTCGTTCTTTTACATTGAATTAAGAAAGGGAAAGATCCTCTCCTATAACCCTTTTTTCCCTATTCAATTAAAAAAAATTTTTTAAAAAAAAGACCATAAGAAATTCACGTATTATTCTTTTTTCTTTTTATTTTTGAAAAAAAAAAAAAAAAAAAAGGTGACTTGCGAAGTAGTATAATAGTAGAGAATGCCATGACAAATTAGAGGCATTATAAATGCAGGATTGATTGTCAAACGATTGATTGATCCAAGGGAAAAATGATCTTCTTCATTTTAAATGAAATAGATATAGAGTATCCGGTTAGTTAATGTATTTTAGAGGGCAAAACTGTCCAAAAAATTAAAATGTTAGTTTGATCCTTCTAAAATACATTAACCAAATACTATCAATTTCTTTTGAAATTGAGAACATCCTATTCCGATCCAAAGAGAATGAGAAAAGACTATCACAGCACAAGGAGGGTAGCATTGTGGGTCCATGTTTATGAATAGAAGTATGCATATCCAATTAACTATATATCGCTGTTTTGAAACATTTTGATTATTAATAAATGTTGATCGAGAAGTGGTATAATGAAATCTGTCACTAATTATAGATTACTCTCTACTCTTTGAAGATGACTATTCGCTTTTATAGCATGCATGTATTATGTTCTATCTGCTTGTATGATCTTTTCAAACAAAAACAAAAATAATAGTAATATGTAAACAAGTTAATCCTTCTCAGACTTATTGACTAAAATCAGTAATTTCATTAACCGAGTAAATTTTACATTTTATTACAGATAGAATAATAATAATAATAACATACATTTTATTACAGATATAAAAATATTTAAATTTTACATTATTTAAATTATTTATATAGTAAATATACAATCACATTATTTAAAACACATATATATACCACAAAATAAAATCGAAAGGCTATAATCATTTTGTCGGGCGAAACAGACACGATCATATTCCGTCCTTTTTGGTCCCACTACTTGCAAAGCTTGGAATCTTTTCCGTCAAACATGGGCCCCTTCATTTGGTCTTTTTCTTTTTATCAGCTACTGGTATTCCCATTTTCCGTCGCACGTGCGTCAAGAAGCTTGGCCTCCCCATTTTCGGTAACAGCTTTGGCTGGTTGTTCAACCTTTTTTGCTTCTTCTTTGGTTGGTTGTTCAATCTTTTTTGCTTCTTCCTCTGCTTTCAACCTTGCTTCTTCCTCGGCTTTCAACCTTGCTTCTTCTTTCGCCTTTTCAAGACCTTTGATCAGACTCTCCAAGGAGAATTTTGGATCCCCTGAAGTTGGCTTGGGCATCAAATGCTCCGCAACATCGGCTGGACACATATTTGCTTCTTCCAACAACTCACGGATTCTGCCAAACAAAGGGTGAGATTCAATTTGAAGATAATTCTTAGCCAACCCCTTGAAGGCTTCAAACCTGCAGTAGGACAATTCAATGTGCTTATCCATCCGTCCGCCTCGAACCAGTGCTGGATCGAGTTTCTCCACATAATTAGTGGTGAAGACAATCAGCCTTTCCCCGCCACTTGCTGACCAAAGCCCATCGATAAAATTCAAAAGCCCAGAAAGAGTAACCTGGCTTGCTTCCGTTTCCTTCTCTTCTTTTTCCGGTTTTTGTTTCGGATCCTTCTTTTCTTCTGCTTCATCTTTCTCCTTTTTCTTCTTCGTCTTCCTTTGACCGGTGAGATCAAGTGAACAGTCAATGTCCTCAATCACAATAATAGACTTGTTTGGCACTTCCATCAACAGCTTCCTCAGATCAGTGTTATTCTTCACCGAAGTCAATTCAAGATCATAAAGGTCATAGCCCAAAAGATTAGCCATGGCAGCAATCATGGAGGACTTGCCTGTTCCAGGAGGGCCATAGAGGAGATAACCTCTCTTCCAAGCCCTTCCAACTCTTTCATAAAACTCTTCCCCCTTGCTGAACGCGATGAGGTCGTCCATAATTTCTTTCTTCTTCTCAGGATCCATTGCGATTGTCTCGAACTTCGCCGGGTGCTTCAACATGACGTGGCTCCAATTCGTCCCGCTGTTGGTGTAAAGCTTTCTTTGGCGGTTTCTCACCTCCATGGCCTTAGCCTCTTTCAGGACGTGATCAAGGTATGACCCGAGAATGAGATCTCTGTGTCGTTTATGGAAAGTGAGCTTGTAGTATCTTTTCTCCTCCAGGTTCCAAAACGAGGGTGATTTGGAAATATCTTTCCCAGAAGCCCACCAGAGTTTGACTCCTTGAAACTCATCAGCCACCTCTTCATGGTCATCCATGCTAAGAGCAAGAGACTGGCTGTTTTTGGCTATGTCGGCCTTGAGCTTCTTTGCATGCGTAGAGGAGCTGGAACTGAGGTAGGTTTGGATGGCAGTGTAAGCTTGGCTCCGAGAGAAGAAACGCTCTCCTGAGAGCTCGTTGAACCTGATTTGGATGTAAGGGTAAACGAACAAGAGCACTCTTTGAGAGTATTTCTCGATGCTCATTTGGAGCTGATACGGAAAGTACTGCTTAAACATAGCCCACGCAAACATCAAACTGGCAATGATGGATCCTAGATTAGCGAACATGTCTTTTGGTGTCATGTTTGATCTTTGTGTCTAGCTCACTGTTCTCCTCTAATTAATGCAGAATTGCTTGAATGCTTTACATGTCTTATAGTGTGCAGGCCGGGTAGCTTACGTCAGTATGCATTTCTTGGAAACTCCTTGGTTTGTTGTCCTCACGTGATCTTGACTTTGAACAGTTCTTGTTTTGGTGGCCCAACCCAAGTTCGGTAAAGGCTGTAAATTAAAGAGAACTTTCCTACTGCGTGCGTAAAGTATGGAGTATGAATATGTTATCTATGTGGCTACACTTTCAATTCACTCACTTACGTGTACCATGACCTCTAAACGCTGATGTCATGCGACATGAATCCTTGGCGCGCAACAATACCCCTTGGCCCTTGGAGCACTTTGAACCCGAGTCCGCATGTCTCAATTGCTGTCTGCTGATATTATTTATATTCATTATTTAAAATATATTATATTAATTAATATGATAAATTAGTGTGAGCAGAAAATTAATTCAGTCTACATTGTGGGCCTGGGGCTGCCGTCTGCTTTTGCTAGCCGACCAGATGCCCTTCTCCCTTCTGAATAAAAGAAGACTTTCTGTGGCCCACTTTGACTCTTGGAACAAAAAGCAGCCGTCACTCTATACCCTAGACACAAATATAATATGGGTAATGAAAACAGCACGCTGGCGTGCAAAAAATAAAATATATTTAAAAAAAAAAAAAAAAAAAAAAAATTGGCACGGGGTGCGTGGGCTTGCCACGCACGCCGCGTGCTGCCAATCACTGCCCCACAAATATTATGTTGTTTTTCTATTTCGTGAGCGACGGAAACTCCTCACAATAATAAATAAAATAAAAACTGAACCAACAGAAAACCATTGCCAATTTGCCAGGCAACCATGATATCAAAACTATTATTGATCCCGCTTGCAACTTCTTTTGCTCTCCTTTGAGATATTATCGTTCTCTTTTGACATGTGAATTACTCATAAATTCATCACAGCAGAACAAAGAGAAGAAAAAAAAAAAAAAAAAAAGAACACAACAAAAAGGAAAACCCCGCAAATAAAAAAATATATATAAAGCTCTAATATTTTCTCTCCAGAAATTTCTGCTCATGTCCTGAGTAGGAACAGCATATATTCCCCATTTCGGGCATGTAATTAATAATCACAAAGCAAATATAACAAATAATAAAACAAAAACTATTTCACGAGTCTGAAACTAACTGTTTATCTCAAAATTGTCAAAAATTAAAATTTTGAGAAAATATGATGAAAGAATGGACAAAATCAGAGTGAGATCAGAGAGTGCACCGGCCACGGTTAAATTAAACAAAAAGTAATAAATAAATAGGAAAACCCAAAAGCTTCAAATTCCACATTGTCCCTGGATATTAAGGAGATGGGCCATTTATAAGGTGAAGAAAAACCTCAACTCTTGAGCTAGCTTTTTGGGTTGAGTTAGGTTCAAAACCCATTTCTAATATGGTATCAGAGTCTAGTCCAATTGGCCGTAGCCCACTATCACCCATTGTCGCACGTGGTGGCTTGAATGTCCTTCCGCCACACGTGAGGGTGAGCCATTTATAAGATGAGGGGAAACCTCAACTCTTGAGCTAACTTTTGAGTTGAATTAGACCCAAAACCCATTTTAAGAAAGCATATATACAGTAGATCATCAGAGACTTGAATACCAAAAAAAAATCATTGGATGTAGCCAATCATATTGTTGCAGTTTCTCTCATCCCTTGATTGTAATCCGCTTCTTCAAAAACAATAGAAATCGATCCTAAACTCAAAACACAAACACATATTCACAGAGAGAGAGAGAGAGAGTTCCATTTACAGAGCCGCTGAAGTAAAACGCAGAACCCTGGAATCGAAGACGTTTCTGGAGAAGAAAAGCCCAACGTGGGCCTGGCCATTAAACAAGAGTGAGGCCCGAAATATACTGGCCCAATGTTTCATG
This sequence comes from Corylus avellana, assembly GCF_901000735.1. NCBI lineage: Eukaryota > Viridiplantae > Streptophyta > Magnoliopsida > Fagales > Betulaceae > Corylus > Corylus avellana. The sequence goes on from NC_081545.1 coordinate 33,348,458, forward strand.
CCTCCCATTATTTATCTTGCTTACTTTATAATCATTTCAATTGATATAGCTTATTTTAACTGATTTTTTTATTTAAATAATTAATATAAATAAAACACATTACGTTAATCGGTATAAACTAGTGGACGATACACATAGGATTCTCCTCATTATTTTTTTAGAAAAAACACTACATTGCTTTGCAATTGATTCTGCTACTTTTTTTGTTTTTTTTCTTAACAACTTTAGTTTGCATTCTGCAACATTTGAGATTGACCAAACTAAGGCTGCAGCCGCCCTGAGGAGGATTGAGCTCACTAATCCGAACAACCATTCCGCTTCAAAAAAAAAAAAAGGGTCCACCTAGATTATGAACAAGCCAGTTTGCAATGGGATGGATTATTTTGAGTATTGTTATTAAACCCATAATAGTTATTTGTTTTATCGTATATTTCTCACCTGCACCAATACACATTATCAAAACTAGTCAAAAGGCTAGTTTCTTTATAAATAGGGTTATAAATATAAAAACCACTCACGGACCACACCATTATTTTAGTCACCATGACATAAATGTCAGACAATCATAAGATAATAACACTATGTGGATGCGTATGCACTACCCGACGGACAGAAGGTTATCACATACTCTCTAGAGGAACAGTTCACCAATGGTGGGGGCATGTCGAAAGCAAAGCTGTAGTAAGAAGGACAAGCATCCTTAAATATCTTTGAGTAGACGCTAGCCTTGCATTTCCCTGGGCTTCCATACTCATTTCTGCAACAAAATTTGTCGAGATCAAAAGCCAAGCAACCACTTTTGCACGCCACCACTTCCCCATTTTTGTTCAAGACCTGGAGCTCTTGTGGGCACAAGCTGTTCACATTTTTCGAGCACCCTTTGATGATACAACTTGGTGATAATTGCTTTGAACAGACGGAAACAGGGATGTTGTACCCATCAACCAAGCTCACATCATAAAAAGTTGGCTTGCCTTCCTGTGCTGAAATTTCCACCAGTGTGGCTGGGGGAGTGCCTATAAGTCCCTTGCACGCCAGTCGCCCATCGCAATCGCCTGTGTCGCAGGCGGGATTTGCAGTGAATTTGCAGCCTGTTCTGGCCCAAATCCTGCCACTCCATGTTAGTGGGGCGTAAATGCGTTGCGTCTGGCCCGGGGAGAGGTTGAAGCCGCCGTCAGCTATCACCGGGTAGCCAACATTTGATGCTGTTGCAGGCCATATGGGAAAGGGGCATTTGTTGTGCACGTAAAATGCAATTTGACTTGCTGCTGCATTCCCTGCAATACAAAATCACTCCCTTTTAAACACAGTGGCGACTATATAGGTTAATTTCAACATGACTATTTTAATTAAATAGGTCAGACCATCCACGTTAACCTACTAATTTCGTATTGGGTTTGCGAGATCAACCTTAATGCGGTTTAAGCCATTGTGTAAAAAATTGTCGGTCTACTTCTATGAACGAACAAATGCTAATCATCGTATTATGAAATTACCTGCAGATAGCTGAAAATGCCAAACTAGGAAGACAGAGAAAGCAGCAACCAGCTCTGGCAACTTCATTTTGATTGCAATGATCAGGTGAAAGACATGTTGTGGAAATCGCATTTATAGTTGAAGATTAAGGTGATACTTTTCCTTCGATTATACTTCAAGGTTTGATGTGGAATCTTTGGAGACAAGATAGATCGTGCCACGATTGCGTTGGGCTCTAATTAAGCATTATCAGGCTAATTGCTTAAAAGAAAATCAAGAGCATGCGGTGCCACTCAAAATCGGGCACCTGCATACAATGACTAATTGCTTTATTAGAGGGAAAACACTGACAAAAAGCCATATGTAAATCACATCATCACATGTGCTTATCATCAATGGAATTTCTTTTTTCTTTTAAAGAAAAAACAAATTTTGAATATGGTATGATTCTTAATATATTTTGATTTTTAAGTTTTTTATGACTGTTTTTATAATGAAATCAGAAGACAAAGACATAAACAAACGTGGCCTAAATAAGTCAGGCGACATTAATATCTATAACATTCGTGCCACCTTTTTTCTTCTGTCTTCTTTGGTTCCTTTGTCTTGTTAATCGGCTTTTTTGTAATTTTTTTCCAAGACTTCAAAGGGGTTAGGTAGAAATCGTATAAATTATTTTGAGCAACCACCGATGTTCAACCCATTTTGGTGTGTCAGACATTTGCATTATATTATAGCACGTGGCTTTTTTAAAACTTCTTTTGCTGATAATAAATTGTAGTTCATAAATAAATTATTATTCGTAAATTTATTATTTTAAAACGTACGATTTAAAATTAACTCCTAAGATGATGTCCTCTGCCATGTGAGAAAATAAATTGACCATAGCCATAGGTGGGCCTCTGTGACTGTACCCTCCCCTGCTCTAAAATTAGAAGAATATACGACACACCTCCTCAGCAAAAACCATCAACCTCCTCTATAGTCTATACTATTTACTTTGATCCAAAGGCTGAGGTTTCATCTTATCAACAAAGATCAACGGCCAATAGCATAGTTAGTTCCTAACAACTCACACCAGAATATACCTCATTGCAGTTACAAATCCAAAAACTCGAGTAACGGCGTTCGCTGGGTGGAGAGGGGGTTTTAAACTTTTAGACGTGGTTTGTTTAGAAAATCTGAAAGGCTTTTGTCGTCCTCGTAAACAGGGATTCCTTCTCTCTCTCTCTCTCTTGTTCTGATCCTGTGTGTTTTGTCTGTAAGCTGTAACATTTTCTGGGACAGTGCAAGAGAGCAATGGACTCAAAACCCAATTCACACTCATTGGGTCTCTCACTCTCGGCCACTCCTCTTATTTCAAATTTGAATGCCCTTTTTCACTCCTCCTTTTGGGTCCCTACGCCCAGCTCTCTTCGCGCCCGCGTCTCTCTCGCCCTCCCTTTGACTGCCTCGGTCTAATCCCCACCCACCTTGACCTCACCTCGCCATCCCATATTTATAACCCAAAATCCCCTTCTTTCGCAACATTCATCAAACACTTTCAAAGCCTATGGAGTCAGGCATGGAAAAGCCAGCCCAGCGCAGTGAAAACAATGATACCAAATCCGTCACTAGCAATCTCCAAGACCTTAGTTTCAATACCAGTGTTAGCGTCAGTCTTTGTAGCAGCACAGTTTCTGGGTCTGATAACAGTGTGAGTAGCAGCAATATGAGCAATGCCAGCACCTCTGAGGCTCACAAGAATGACGAACCCGTGGTGGACTATGAGGAAAGCGACACACGAAGTTTGAGTCACGCGAGCAAATCTAACAGCTTCGATGCAAATGAGTCCAGCTTTCGGAGCTTTTGCCCGTCGAAGCCGCACAAAGGCAACGATATACGATGGGATGCCATACAATGCGTGAAAGCTAAAGATGGGGACTTGGGGCTAGGACATTTCAGGCTTTTGAAGAAGCTCGGGTGTGGGGATATAGGGAGTGTGTATTTGGCGGAGTTAAGGGGAATGGGTTGTTTGTTTGCCATGAAGGTGATGGATAAGGGCATGTTGGCTGGGAGGAAGAAGCTGGTGAGAGCTCAGACTGAGAGGGACATATTGGGTTTGTTAGACCACCCCTTCCTTCCGACCCTTTATTCCCATTTCGAGACCGAAAAGTTTTCTTGCTTATTAATGGAGTTTTGCAGTGGCGGGGATCTTCATACGCTCCGGCAGCGCCAGCCGGGGAAGCATTTTACGGAACAGGCAGCCAAGTAAGTAGTAGTACTAAAATTATTTATCAGGTATAATTTACTTTTATTTATGCTGGGTAATGATGTTACTGTACCTATTAGGATAGATGTTAGTGAAAAATACAAGTTTGTGGAACTAGGTAAAAAAAAAAGGATGCTTGTTTATACTATGCGTTAGTTTTTTATACCATAGGAACAAAAAATAGGGAGGTGACTTGCATTATGACGGTAAATCTTGAATAATTGAAGCTGTGGGGTAGTAGAAATTTATGTGTCTACTGACGGTAGTGACAGGTCTTTTTTGTTGTCTGTTTTAAAAATAACTGCATCTGATCTCATTTATGAACATTCAATGTTAAATGAATGTGCATTAGAATAAACAACACAAAACCAACTACAATTTGAATGAAAAGGGTACCTTCAAGCTGGAATACCCCTTGATGATCATGTTTGTACTTCTTGTTAGCATCTCACTATGGTACCCTGCAGAAGATTAAGAAGGTTGGTGATTGGTTTGGTATAGATTTGGTTCTCAATTGTCAGCTCAGCTCAGCTCAGATTGATGAACTAGGCTTGGTTAATTTCATTTTAAGCCCTCATGGAGTTTAGGCAGAAATTTCTGATTACTTTGTTGCTCATCAAGAAAAAACAAAAGTCTGATTATTTCTTTTGCACTTGCAGATTTTATGCTTCTGAAGTTCTTCTTGCCCTTGAGTACCTACACATGATGGGAGTGGTGTACAGAGACTTAAAGCCTGAAAATGTATTGGTGAGGGAGGATGGCCATATCATGCTCTCTGATTTTGATTTATCATTAAGATGCTATGTGAGTCCCACCCTTGTTCAGTCCAGTATAGAGCCATCCTGCCGGATATCTTCTTATTGTATTCAGCCGTCGTGCATTGATCCAGCCTGCAAACTTCCCGTTTGTGTGGAGCCCTCTTGCTTGCAACCTTCTTGTTTTAAGCCTCGTTTTCTCAATTCCAAAAGAACAAAGGTGAGGAGTGAAAAAATGGCAAATTCAGATTCACTTCCTGTGCTAATTGCAGAACCAACTAGCGCCCGCTCTATGTCATTTGTTGGAACCCATGAATACTTAGCTCCTGAGATAATAAGAGGGGATGGTCATGGGAGTGCTGTTGATTGGTGGACATTTGGTATTTTTTTGTATGAGTTGCTACATGGGAGGACACCATTTAAAGGCAATGGAAACCGAGAGACATTATTCAATGTTGTTGGTCAGCCCCTAAAATTTCTAGACGGATCCAGTATCAGCTTTGCTGCTAAAGACTTGATCCGGGGCCTCCTTGTAAAGGACCCACAAAAGAGATTAGGGTTCAAAAGAGGTGCTACTGAGATCAAACAGCATCCCTTCTTTGAAACTGTTAATTGGGCTCTCATCCGCGGTACTCACCCTCCAGAGATTCCAAAACCAGTTGATCTTGCATTTTTGAACCACACATTTAAGTCTTCGGCGCCTCCGAACGACAAAGGTGCAACTGACTCAAATAGGTCATCAGGTCCTTACTTAGATTTTGAATTTTTTTAATTTTTATTTTGATAAGATGATTGAAACTGTTGGCTTGTTGTATTCATGTTGTCAATGTTAGTTTATTCCCTTACATGGTTATATTATTTTCCTCATAAAAATGTATTCATGTTGTTGTGGGATAATTGCCTTTCTTTTCTTTTGCTTTCTAATTTTTGTGGTATTGCCTATAGATGATGAAACAAAGGGACCAGAAAAAAAAAAAAAAGAAACATGTGACGTTTGTTGTATATGATTTTTCATCTCCCAACTTTTGCAAGTCTTTTAACAGAAAAGTTTCTTCGTGTGGAGCCCTTTTTTGATTCTCTTTTTGCATAATTACTGTTTGTCTGAAATGTGACCGTCTGTGGCTCCCTAAAACTTTGTCCACAAATGAACTTTTGGTAAAGGAAAATTTGATTCAGACAACACACAGAAAAAAGTTAACACTGTGGTGTGGGGCTCCGGATGCATCTGGAAATGAGAAAATGTGGTATCCTTGTCGCATTGGTCTTTAACAGTGTGAGATTCTGCCTCCTCGAGTTGTTCCAACAAGTGCTTTATTCCTCTGCAATTACAGGCTTTTTACCAAAATGATAACTTTAATCATATGTTCTTTCCTAGGTAGGGTATCCAAATCAGTACGATGCTGATTAGCGAAGAATGACTGAGCCTTGACTAATAACATGACAAAGGTTTGGTCCCCATTAACTCCGATAGGAATTCCATAAATTTCGTAGCTATAAGTTTTTAGTAATTCGAAACAATTAAGAGGTTCTCTTGAGATTGATTTACTCGCCTTTTTACTTGGACAAATGGGCTTATATGGGTTCTGTCATATTTCTACTTAAACCGTTGGAATTATAAGAGTTTTCTCACATTTATTATTCATATTGTTAGCAATTTCAACAGCAAATTACTAAAATTCAAATCCCAAAAAAGCCACGTATGAACGAGGATTAATTTTAATTTTGCAGTATGTGGAATGAAGTTGATGGATTTCCCAAAATTCTTTAGCCGTGTACTTTATTTCTCTTCATCCATAATTTTCACTATCAATTAGTTGTAATTCTACTTTAAGTGGTGGTGATTCAATGATCTCAAGAAAAAATTTAAAGTAGTTGGACATGTATTAAGGTGAGAGTTCGACTCTCGAAATAGAAATCTTCAATTTAATTAGTATTAGCTGCATTGAGTCTCACTGATATCCTCATGGAGCTGTGTCCTGTTATGGCTTAGTCGGACTTGCTTCTTTTGTGCGACTCCCAACATGAACATGCGGGTGCTACTATAATCATGTTCAAGTGTAATAGCTACAATTAATCTCCTCTACTTGCCTTTGTGAATAAATAAAAAACTATAATTTTGTTGTAATTCATGACAGAACTGAGACCAACCAAACCAAATTTATCTCCACTTATCTGTAAAAGGTATAAATGACTGCAATTTCAGTACGTTGAATATATAGTGGCCTCAAATTGAACTTTAATTTTTTGTTGTTGTTGTTTCTCATGAAGTTTGAAACTGTGGTCTGCATTAAACTCTTGCAGGCTCGAAATTTAAGCTGTAAATTCATTTAAACGTTTGTCTTAGTGGGGCTAAATCTCAAGTTCAAATCTTATAATAGATAGCGTTTGAAGCTATTGACTTGTTCATTGACTTAGGTGTTACTAGAGTCTTCAATGAGGCTAGTGTTAAGTTATAACTCAATTAGTCTTGAAAGAGTGTCTGCGATTCCTATTGTCTAAGTTTCTTCTAAATAATGCCTAACGAGCAAGTGTTACCATAATCACACAAGTTAAAATAGCCACTCTAGTCGCCCCAACCTTATTAGTAAAAAAAAATAAAGCTGTAAATTCATTTAATGTGTACCAGGAGCACCATGACCTAATCATTCATCCTTTTCTCTAGCCAAAGTTTAGTTAAAAAACCCTTTTCTTTTTTAATTTCAACTATCCGCTTTTGAAAGCTCACATCCCACTCTTTTAATCGTTATTTTCTTCTTTATTTTTTTTTTTTCTCTCCAAAACCACTCATCCATTTGAGATGAGAGAGAATGAGGAATAAAAAAAAAATCTTTTTATTTTATTTTTTTATTATTATTTTTTTTGGCTTTGGGCTTGCTTGAGTATGCGTTTGAAAGACTTAAAAATGCGTTTAACACTAAAAAAAATTCGTTTGAAGAAAAAATACACGTTTGGTAAAATAAATTGAAAGTGCTTTTAAGGGTCTAAAAAGCTCAAAAATAGTCAAAAAATATTTTTTAATTTAAAAACTTTATTTCTCAAACACAATTTCAAACATGCTCTTACTGTATTACTCAACAAAGCCTCTCGCTTATTTGGAGAGACAAATCCAGCATCTTTTTTTTGGATGAAATTGCTATATTAAGGCTACCCAAATTAACTAATTTGGCTAGCCGAATAACCACTTGGTTAATCTGAAGGGGCATAAAAGTTGGTACTGCTATTTAACACCCAAGAAAAGGACACGAGCTACACATATATGAACACGTGAAGCAATGCTAGGGCTTTATGGGCCCTGTGCCTATGTGAGAGTACTAAACTTAATTGTGTGACAATATTACGTACCGAAAAGTCAGTGAAAGGTACAAACTGCAATTTTTATATGTTGAATATATAATTTAGCCCCATGATGAACTTGAAAGTTTTTGTCTTGAGGATCAATATGTCATGATACCTTGAAGTCCACAGGCATTATAAAAAATTATCAATTTAAATGTTGGGTGGTAGGTTCAAATTATATATATATAATTCGACTTATTTAATTAAATAAATTAAATTATTTAATTTTAGTCAACTAATTTGATATTAAATTATTAAATTCACACGAGTTCTCAAGCCGTGTTAAAATTAATTGCACACTATACTTGAAGGCTCCAAGTCTCTTAAACAAGCTGTAAATTCATGAACATGTACTAGGACCACTGGGAACAGGATCCTCTCCAGTCCATAAATATCTAGTTTATGGTTATGATTTCTTCTCATAAATGTTATGGCCACAAATGAGACACATATCTCAGTAATAAAAATAATAATAAAATATTATTTTAAAATTTTTTTTTTAAAAAAAAAAAGAAAAAAGAAGGAGGGAAGGGGTTGGCCGAAGCCACCCCATGGCCCTTGAGGGTGGTTTGGCCACCCCCAAGGGCCAACCCATTTTTCTTTTTTGTTTTTAACTTGGCTCTCGGGAGTGACCGAACCACCCCTAAGGGCCATGGGGTGGCTTCAACCACCCCAGACCGGCCGGTCTCGAATGGCCGAAGCCACCCCTTGGCCCAGAGGGGGTGGTCGAGCCACCCCCAAGGCTCTTGGAGGTGGTTCGATCACCCCCTGGCCGGCCATTAAGCCACCCCTACCCAAAATGAGGATGGCTGGCCACCCCCCTTCTTTTTTCTTTTCTTTTTTTATTAATTTGTTTTTTAATTTAAAATAATATTTTATTATTATTTTTATTAGTGAGATATGTGTCTCATTTGTAGTTATAAGATTTCTGATAAAAAATTATAACCTTAAACTAGATATTCTCTAATTCATAATGGACTGGAAAGGATCCTGTTTCGAAGCACCGTGCCCACTAATATCCTTTCTTTCATAAAAGAATACACTCCCTTATTTTGTATTCAATAACTCCTTGGTTAACCCCGACAGCCATTAGGGAGTACTGCTCTTTAAAACCCATGAAGGGACACCAAAATAGTGTGCATATGCCCCACTCTTCAATTAATTGTGTGACGGAGTAACATTAAAAAAAAAAAAAACCTCTAATATTTTACATGCATATGTCTCCTCGGCCTACGCTTTTTGCTAAAACAAATAATAATAATAATAATATGCATATGCCCTCATAATACATCCATTAAACGAAAATAAATAAATAAATAAAAATCAGATGTACATAGAAATATATTCTCTGTATGGTTCATTGGTTTGAAGGATTAATGGGCCTAAGTGAAGCCCCCAAGCCTGTTAGTAGTTCTACACTTCTACTCCAGTATCGGCCCAACGATTACATAAGGCGTATAGGAAGCGAGAAACAGAAAATAACCGTCCCTACTCCTAGTCTTGGCCATACCACTACCAGGTAAGGGTCATGGTTCGGCATCACACTTGGGCAAGGCCCATGTTCTGTTAAGGGGGCGCTCCCATAAGGAGAAGTCTGAGAAGATATATCATCACTTCAAGGAGACCAATGATATAAGGTGGATTATAATTTTTTTTTAGTCTTCTAAAATGTGATGTACCTTTTGAAATTATTAATAAATTAAAATTCAATAATAATCATATAAAATTTAATGATGATTTTAAAAATCATATCATACTAAATTAGGATTCTCTTTGGTTGAAATGAATTAGATAATATCTAGTTAGTTATAATGAAAATTTGTAGGAGTATTTTTGTCTCATCAAAAAGTAAAAGTACAAAAATACCCCTCACATATAATTAACTGGAGAATCTTGTTCGCATCATACTCAGAACTTGTTTGAGACTGCGTTTGAGAAATAGAGTTTTTAAGTAAAAAAAAAACATTTTTTTAGCAAAAGCTTCATTTTTAAGTTTTTGACAAAAGTGTGTTTTTGCCATTTTTAAGCTTTTTTGAACTCTTAAAAGTGCTTTTAGTTTTTTTATCAAACGACTAATTTTTTCTTCAAACGAACTTTTTGAATGTTAAACGCACTTTTAAACCCCTCAAACGTAATCTCAAACAAACCCTTAAAATGACTCTAATCATCCTTATATCATTACTCCTTTTAAGTACGGTCACACAACCATTCTCACTATCAAGATTAATCTTCGTAGATTTTTTTCAATCGGTACTCTCAGAAAATCTCAGATTGATCTTACTCCTTCTTACATATGTCTGTTGACCAAGTTTGACTGTGCAATTAGGTGCAAAATCTTTTTTTTTTTTTTTTTTTTAATATATCCACACAAAATGAGAGAAATTTAAAATAGTAGCCTTCGCTTTATAAATCGTAGTCCCTAATTAATTATTAAGCTATCCCTTTGAGGCAAAACTAAAAAAAATTGAGGGAGAGAATTAATTTTTGAGGGTTTGCTTTATAATAAAAAAAATATATTTTTAAGAGTTTTAAATTTTTGAGGAGCTATAACCCTAAGCTATAAGTTAGTTCCGTCTTGCGTGCCATCATCTACAACATTAATGAAATCAAAATCTCTATTGACCAATGACAATATATTTAATAATAATGATAATAATAAAAGGCATTTATAAGAAAGCTACAACAAAAAACTCAAAAGGTTGAGAGAAGGAAACATAATCTCTCCGAAGAAAAGAATATTCAGTTAGTTACAGTGAAAATATATTTTGTTTTCTCACTTTTAAGGAGATAAAAATACTCCTCCACTATAATTAATTGAATATTTTTCAATTCAAATAAACTAAAAAGATTTTTTTTTTTTTTTTTGAAAAACTGGAAGGAATCCTAATTCTAATGGAAGTTCATTCAATTGAAATTTTCAACTTGTTAAGGGCATTTAATATCTAAAACAATAATAGAAAGTATTTTATATCTTGATCTTATTTTCTATTGCTAGAAAATGAGATGGAACGTGAGTAAAGTGTAAACAATCTAGGTGTTGTTTGGTAAACAACAATGCACTGTTCATGAGTGGCGAGGAAAAATATGAGTGTAATAATTAGTATAAAAAAGTGAAAAAGTTGTATTAAAAAGTGAAAAAATTTTGTTTTGTAGTAATTTTTTTATTCAAATAGTAGTAAAAAGTGAATAATGTGATATAAAAAGTGAGAATGTTTTGATGTTGATTTTTTTTTAAAATGAGATAAAAATGTGGGGGAATGTGATGTTGTTTACCAAACAACACCCTAGTTAGAGCATGTGATGAGCTGAGATGCCTTTGACTTGGTGATCTATTTATTAATTGCCCCCATGAAGGTAAAACCATTGGCTTGGCTCTTTAATTACCATAACAACCTTCCAGAATTGACCATCAAATCATTCAAAGTGCCGCACATTTAGAAGTTAGAATAAGAACAGAAGAAAAGTCAGAAAACTAATCCAGTGGGCGCCCATTAAGATTGTCTTAAATGAGAATGGTCACCAACCCAGTCGTCGGCTCTTCTCCTCTTGTTTTTTGTTTGAGTATGTGAGAGAACCTTACCGTCATTCCTAAACAAATAGACCCAAGCCAGAGGCCAACATTTCTCTCTCGAAAGATTGTATGTGAAGAAACAAACAGATTTCTGATGGATTTTGGGAATTCGCTAGCGCTTTCTCTCTGTTTTCTTTTCGCTCTCGCTGATCTATCCCATTCGGCTATCCAATTGCCCGGATGGCTCGGAGACAAGAAAACGTATGTGCTTTTCTCTTTCTCTATCTGTGTGTGTGTGTGTGTATGTGTTTGTGAAAATGCCAATCAGGAATTGTTCAAAATTCGATGCGGTTTTCAGGCAGGCACCGGTGCTGAGATTGAACAAAGGTGCTGTCACTGCTCCCTTTGATCCCACTCGCGCCACTCCACTCTCGTGGCATCCCAGGTCTCTCTCTCTCTCTCTCCGTCTCTCTCTCTCTCTGTGTTATTTTTATTATTTTAATAAATTGCAATGTGTTTATATGTTATTTTGTCTTTGTCGTATTGATTTGTTTTTCTTGGGTAAATGTTAATTCCCAAGGGCTTTCGTTTATAAGAATTTTTTGACCGACGAGGAGTGCGATCACCTAATCACTTTGGTAAGATACATTCTTAGAATTCTTCATTGAATTCTGTATTTTTCTTTCCATAATGCGTAGAAATATGCAAGCTTAGTGGTGAGAAATGTACCTCTTGTCCTAAATCGATTTGGATTTGTGTTAATTTTTGGGGAAAGTAGTCAAGGGATAAGCTAGAGCTGTCAATGGTGGCGGATAACGAGTCTGGTAAGAGTATTAAGAGTGAAGTCCGAACGAGCTCTGGCATGTTTCTTCAGAAAGCTCAGGTATTGCTAATCCTTTCTCTGTCCTATATTTATTGACTTCTTTTGAGTTTATGCTTTTAAACTTTCTGCTCTCAGCAAGATACCGACTTATTGCCATAGCCTTTTTAAGTGTAGAGTTAATGATTCATATAAATTGGCTACTTGTTGTGGTGAATATCTTACAGTGTTTAGAGTAAGCTTGAATGCATGTCTCCAATGGTGACCCAATTGCAAGAGAAATCATGGGCAGCGTCTGTAATTTTGAAAGTGATGCTGTTTTTAGGAGATTGTAGCTGTTGTTTTGTCTATATTTTGGAGATGGGAAGATATGGTCTATTGGTATCTTTAGGAAGTGATCGAGCGTGATTCAAATTGGACTGGGATGTGTCATTAGGTTGTATTTCTTAGTTAACCAGTGTGTTTAAATATGAGCAAATGACATGAAAGTTTAGAGTCCATACGTAATTGGGAAGGATATGTATAAATTAATGAAATCATAATGAAAAGTGTGGAGTGACTTCGAGTCATGGAAAGAAAATAAACTTGGCATCACCTTGGCTTAGGAAGCGAGGTTCTTCCTTGGTTTTCATGAACAGCTCTTTGAACTAACTTAGTGGGTGGCAACCAAACCAATGCATAATATAATGGGGTATGCAGATATCTCTTCTGTTCTGGTTCTATTGGCATGGAGGTGTATTAGTTATTTTGGGTGTCAATGCATGTAAAAAAGTTCTGTTTTTTGGTCCCAGATGATTGGACATCCATCAAGCTATAAATTTGTCAACACTTGTATGCATATGTTTGCGTGTACACCTCTTTTTCACTCTGAAGAATTAAGGCTTCTCAGGCAAGAAGTTCCTTTTGTGGAGCTTGTGTTAGATCCAACGTGTTTTATGGCTTAGCCATTGATTGCTGGAAGCACACAATCTATTTTCATTATTATTCTGTGAAGTATGTGTTTTCCAGTTCTTTTAACTTGGATTGTTTACTTTGTGTCTTTGTTTCACCTTGAAGGATGAGATAGTCGCTGGTATTGAGACCAGGATTGCTGCATGGACCTTCCTTCCAGTAGGTAAGCTAATTATATTTTTCATGTTGATTTATGAGTTCTTCAATTGTAATGGAATTTTTTTATTTGATATTTCTCAACCTGGTTGTGTAAACAGAAAATGGGGAGTCCATGCAAATACTGCACTATGAGCATGGTCAGAAATATGAACCACATTTTGATTTTTTTCATGACAAGGCTAATCAAGAACTGGGTGGCCACCGGGTTGCCACTGTATTGATGTATTTATCTAATGTTGAGAAGGGTGGGGAGACAGTTTTTCCCAATTCAGAGGTAAACAATTGCTTATGACTGATTATTCAGTGGTCCTCCTTTTTTTATGTTTTTCTACCTGTCGTTGAAAGTCCATGGAGGGCCTTTATCTGGTTACATATGCAGCTCTTGTTTACTTGTTGTGTGTATATAATTCCATCCACCCCCGTCCCAATTTCTTTCTGCTTACCTAATCCAGCATTTATTTGTCTTATTCTACAGGGAAGGATGTCTCAATCAAAGGAAGATGGCTGGTCTGAATGTGCTCAAAAAGGCTATGCAGGTATTATTTTCCTGACATATAACAAATGTAAATATCTCCTTTATTGTTTCACTAAAGTTTATGCTTAATTCTTTGGTTAATTGATTCAGATAGGTATCTCTTTAAATTCTCTGTCGTATAATCTCAGTGAAGAATTGTAGACTCAAATACCTTAAATATGTAGTGCATGAAAATATGTAGTCTTTACTCTTCCTTTCTTCTTGAGTTAGAGCATATGGGAAATAAGGAGTTGGTTGTGTGCCAATTGCTTTTGCAGACGGATAATGGGTCCTTTCTGAATTGGTTTTCTGGCTATCAATATATAATCAACTGATATTTGTGCATCAGATCACATTGCAGCTTATGTTTGGTGGGCACAATACCCCCTTTTTTTTCCTGGTTTTGCAAGATGCACCATGATGGGGGCCTATTATAGGAGATCCTTTCAGTTGATGATCAATTTATCAGATGGTAAACGAAAATTTCTATGGGTGCTTTTGATTGGCCTAAGATAGAAAAAGAAATGCCCCATTTATGTTTAACTTGGTTCCTGCACCATTTGATCATTACTGCCCAGGGTATTACTCTTACCTGTTCATTGTCGGATCCTGATTCCTAATCTATTGCTTGCAAGCCATGCTTAATGTTAAGTGGGATGCGTCTTAACAACTTTTCTTTGAGCATTGTAGGTGATTTATGGGGAGTATTATTAAACCTATTACATCCTTATTTTAGGATGGACCAGATGGGCAGTCAGTCTATTAACTAGTTCTGCTGACCCATTTTTTACAACATTTATCCTTTGGATTATATTTGTTCTTTATTTTTTGTAATCCAGTTGTATAGCCTCTGGTTTCCCACCAGGGAATCTGAAAATTCCACTTAATGACCATGCAGTGAAACCTAGCAAGGGCGATGCCTTGCTGTTCTTCAGTCTTCATCCCGATGCAACTACAGATACCAACAGCTTGCATGGGAGCTGCCCTGTTATTGAGGGTGAGAAGTGGTCCTCAACCAAGTGGATTCACGTGAGATCCTTTGATAAACCATCGACGAATGCAAACAATGGGGGTTGTGTGGATGAGAATGAGAACTGCCCCACGTGGGCTAAGAATGGTGAGTGCCAAAAGAACCATGTTTACATGGTGGGTTCTTTGGACTCTCCCGGATACTGTAGGAAGAGTTGCAAGGTTTGCTCATCCTAGGAAGACCATTTTCTAGGTTTTCCTTTCTTCTATACAAGGCGAGGGTTAATATTCCATTTGTTGTATATAACATTGAGCTGTGACTTAGCGGAACATGTATCAGAGTTGCTCGGACCTAATTTTTTAGCATGAAGTTTGTGTTTTTCATAGTTATTTATCACATACTACACAAACTTCTGCCCCTTGTGTTGGTGCAAACTTTCTCCTGTAAAAGATGATTGTGGAATGCTTCAAGGCACGGTTCATATAATTAACACCTTATTCCGGGGATCCTATCTATCTTTGTTTTCTTGTTATATATATGTATTTCTAAACAAAAATTTTGACTCTAAAAGGATTAAACTTGGGTGCACATTAGCATAGAGGAAGGGGGCGGTAGGGTGTTTGTTTAATTAATGCATTTTGCATCAAATAACTAAACGCTGCATGCCGTATGTGTCATTGGCTGTATATATCATGAAACAATCATGTTTTTCTTTTTACAAAAATTTTCAATCATGCAATTCTAATCACTCACATGAATTGAATGAATTGTGTAATGGAATCTTAAGGGAAGCCATGCGTTCGATGGCTGCGGGGGTGTACAGCCTGCAGGAACTCACTTCCTTTTGCAATGGCCTTGTCGTTGGACAATGGTTTTTTATACCTAATTTTGATTTGAGAAGGAGACCTACTGGAGATAATTATTTTTTTTAATAGGGTTAATTATCTTATCTTGATAGGATTTGCTAGTAGAATTAATGTTTTTTTATTTCACCTTGTAAGTCTATTTATAGACTCAGTTGAGATCAATAAAATATGCTGAAAATTTATAAACTGTGACTTCTTTATTGTGAGGTCAAATTCCCTCTTAAGAACCTAAGTAGTGATTTTTAGCACACTGGCGTGCTTGAACAGTAAGCACGCCGGTGTTAAAATATTATTAAAATAATATTTAAACAGTAAAAAATAAAATAAAATAATATTTTAACACCAACGTGCTTACTGTTCATGCACGCCAGTGTACTAAAAATCACTACTTTAAGAACCTACTCCAAATTAACCTGTTACGTGCTTGAAATTCGAGCACGTAACAAGATATTTTTCATGCGAAATCCATCTCATGAGCTCCTTGAAATTGCATTCGAGTAAATTTTATTCATAATTTCAGACTTTAACTCTTTTTTTTTTGAGTTGTCATTCTTCCATCCTCTTCTCAAATTATTGTTGGCTTAAATTGATTTGTATCCAAACTGCACGCTCCATCATAAATATTACGTTCTCTCTATTCACAATTAAGTTAATCAAGCTAATTAAGGCTGAGATTTTAGTTAATCCTAACATTAGTTAACATGATATGTACTTATATGACTATAAATATCAAAAGAGGTGGACAGATTATAGCAACCTAAATGAGGTCGCACTCGCAACAAACTCACTGAGTCACTGTTTTCAAATTAATTAGCCTTTCTTGTAGTTTTTGCTTTTTTTTTCCTTGTCCTCTCTTTGATTGAAGATGTGTGACGAATTATGAGACCAAGGGCTGATTTCAGTGGTGTGTGTAGGATACAAATTGGACCCAATTGATGATATCCATGGCTCTACACATGGACTCAATCTCGTTTTAGTAGCTCATATAGTAAAATAAAAGATATATAAAAATGTGATGTATAGCATTACCCTTTTCTTAGTAGGCTAACATGATCGTTATTATATTAATTGACAGGACGATGGCCATGGAAGTTGCATCATTCACTTGCTTTAAAAGAAGCAATTTTGTTTTCATGTCAAACAAGAGTAATCGGAGTCAATTAATGTTTACTTGATTGAAACTTAACTAAATAATTCACCCAATTTGAACATGAAGTAGAGTGCTAGTGGAGCCAAGCACATGAGAGAGAGAGAAAGAGAGAAAAAAGAGAGGAACTTGCATTATTCTGTGATGTCATGTCAAACTGTTTTTTGAAGAAGATGAAAATAATCATGCAATTGTGGTTAATTGAGAGCCAAATTGCATGCTTTTCTTGCCTCCTCATTTGTTTAACGCTTCCGTTCGTCTTTTAAAATCAAGCTGCAAAGGTTAATTTGCAATTGCATCACCATTGCATAATTACCTTCACCTCTCTCTCTCTCTCTCTCTCCACCATTAACTCCTTTCAATGGGAAGACCACCTTGTTGTGACAAATCCAACGTCAAGAGGGGCCTTTGGACTGCCGAGGAGGATGCAAAAATACTTGCATATGTATCCAAATATGGGATTGGAAATTGGACCTTGGTTCCCAAGAAAGCAGGTTTTTATTTTTATTTTTTTAAAGATTTTATCGTTTGTATTAATGTAGTTGGTAGATGAATATGGCTTGAGTAAAACTAGATGTTTGCATGAGGTTATGTACAGGGCTCAATAGATGTGGGAAGAGCTGCAGGCTTCGGTGGACTAATTACCTCAAGCCTGACCTCAAGCATGACAGCTTCACACCTCAAGAAGAAGAGTTCATTATAAACCTTCACAAAGCTATAGGGAGCAGGTGGGTTTCCAAATGTGACTTTTTTTTTAAACTCTCTGCGAACCCCATCTCTTTCAACGATTTTGCTTTAGCATATTTTCAAGGTAAGGGAAAATGACCACTTTTGATGTATTTTATTGCTGAGGGAGGCAACCACAAATCTAATGTGCATCATCCCCAGCCACAAACCTAATGTGCATCATCCCGGCTCGAATGGTCGACTCGTTTGATTAATATTATGAGATCGGTTGTTTAAGCCTTTCACACAAGCGATGCACGGTTCTTATGGGTAGAGTCATGTAACAAGGGTTTAGTACTTGACGGGGTTGAGCCCCGTCTTGAAGGGGGCGGTTCTGCGAAATTAAAAAAAAAGAACCCTAATGTTCATCCTCAAAGCATGAAACTGCAGTGTCATGCAAACTAATGTTCCCTTTACCAGTTTACACATGCCTCATTTGCTGAGGTGATCATGTGTCACCTAAGTCATAGAACATCTTAACATGTTACATGCATACATAACTTCTTTCTTGATATACATACAACTGTCTAACCGCCTGTATTCAGTTATCCTTGCAATTACAATGACTCTCTCTCTCTCTCTCTCTCTCTCTCTCTCCCCCTAATACAAACCGTATTGCCATGTGGAACAGATGGTCTCTAATTGCAAAACAGCTACCTGGAAGAACAGATAATGATGTCAAAAACTACTGGAACACCAAGCTGAGGAAGAAGCTTTCCAAAATGGGAATTGATCCAGTTACCCATAAGCCATTTTCACAAATCCTTTCTGATTATGGAAACATTAGTGGCCTCCAAAACACTAGAAGCTATGGATCTCTCAATAAAAACATAAACTACACAACAACAGCAATGTCCAAACCAGCTGAACCCTCTTCAGTCCTCACAGGATATCCAAATACTGACATCATGATGATCAGAGATAGGCCTATAGTCGAGCAAGTCCAAGATAGCTCCTCCAATGAAAACATCACCTCATGGGACTTCCCCTCCCCATATCAGTTTCATGTCATTAACCAAGAGACCATCCAGCCACAAACGACGACGTTCTTTATAAATGAAGCTACCTCTTCATCATGTTCATCGTCTTCTTCTAACGTTACCAAATTAAGCTCACCACAACCATATTCTTGCCAACAATCTCAATCGCAAATTCTGCCATCTCCTTCTTCCTTCAATTGGAATGAGTTTCTCCTCACTGACCCTCTCCCCTTCCCGGGTTTTCAGCAACTCCAAGAACATCGCCACATCCAGGGAACGACTTTAGCACAAACACCCCACATAGACTTCGCTGCTGAAAATGACTGCGCCTTAAACCAAATTGTTCAAGAGGGTAGTCTTGAGAGTGCATTTGACTTTGGAGGTCAAACAAACCAGAGGTCAGAAGCTTCATCTTCCATGAGTTCATTTGTGGATGCTATTCTGGATAAGGACAGTGAGATGCGGGCAGAATTTCCAGACATTTTAGATGGATCTTTTGATTTTTACTAAGTACTACTGATGACCTGTCCAATTTTCTGTTATACTAGAAGAAAATAATCGCAATTTAAATGTAGTACGCGCTGAACAATATATATAGAGATCGCCTGTGATAATCTAGACAGCAGCACTACCGTGTGTTCCGTACGTCAATGAGTATTAAATTGGTATAAAATTTCTGGTCATCCTAAATTATCGCCACAAGACAATTAGCTTCAGATGAAAAAATATTGACAGATTTTTCTAACAAATTGAGTTGAAATAAAACTTGCCATGCACGTATTTCTTGGCACCTGACTAACCTGATAAATATATGTATATATATAACTATCATATACTTAGAATAACATGATAACAAAAGTTATATAACAATATACTAATAGCATCTGAGAAGTATATATGTTTTTGTAACCCACTATTTTAATGTTATAAAAGATCAATACGTGTTTTTCGTATATATTTAAGGAACATGACAATTTTATAGCCGGGTCTTTCTCAACCTGATTTGAAAGGAAACTTTTTTGGAAAAAATAGGATAATATTTTATTGACATCCACAAGTTCAACCGGATAATCAGCTAAATTCTAGAATCCCATTGACAAACAGTATCAATCTTATACCTCCCTACGACGAACTTTGGAAATTTCGACAGAGGACTAACCACAAACGGAAAAAAAAAAGTCAACAAGTCAAAAAGTCCAAGACAAGAAACCGTTATGTTAGATAAAAAAGAAACAAACAAATCAAGAGATTGAGAGAGACAGAGACAGAGAGACAGGGGCAAAGAAAGAGAGAGGGATAGAAAGATTGATCGATGACAACATTGCAGAGATCAAATGTGTCGTTCCGGAGGCAGGGGTCTTCCGGCCGCATTTGGCACGACCCACTTCGGGTGCCGGAGCCAAAGAATTGCACCGCGAACTACACATCCCGCGCCCAGAAAAGAGCAGCGGATCAACACCTCCAACTCCAAGACTTTAAAAGAAACGAAGACAAGAAATTCAACGACTCGAGGATGAGGGATGAAGGCAGTTTTATGCCCGGAATCAATAAGGATCAAGGGTGTTCCTTCTGTGACCTCTTTGGGCGATGTATGGGACCTCCTAAAGCCTAGGATCGATCTTTCCCTTTTATTTCTCAATTCCTTTCTATGCATATTCCGGTTGTCTAGCCCCTCTTACTATCGTAGTAACGTTCAGGTAGAATAATCACTGATCGCCTTTCTTCTAAGCTAAAAAAAAAAAAAAAAACCAACTGTGCATATTCTGTGTATCATTTTTTTTCTTTTCTTTTATTTATTTATTAATCTTTTAATTCCCTGACACATTCTTTCATGGAAAAGTAAATTTACTCCCTTTAATTAGTAAGCAATTTGTAATGTCTTTGGGACTTTGAATTTATGCAATTTGTAATGTCATAGGAATTGCAATGTTCTGTTTTGCACAAAAAATAAAACAAGAAATTTAGGAAAAACCGAAAAAAATATATATATATTCCTAAATTTTTGTCTCTTTTATTTTTCTAAATTTATTGCTTTTCTTTTTTGCCTTTTTCATTTTTTCTAAATTTTTTTATCATGAGTAACTTCGCCATTTTTTTGAATAAAAGGAAACGTTGCAACTTCAATATTAGTTTACATTGCACAAAATGAAAGTTCAGAAACATTGCAATTACTTGGTAATTAAAGGCGGTAAGTGTACTTTTCTCTCTCTCTTTCCCAGGAATATATATATATATATATATCATGTTATTACCTGTGGATGAATAATGGAATTGTTTGGTGAGAGATGTTCATTTCATGCCTTCGATTCATGAAGTGTTTAGCAATTCTTTTTTCATATATTCTTTCTCATGTTAATTCCATAAAAAAGAAGAATCAAATGTTTTTCCAGAAACTTTATTTTGATATTTTTTTTTCTGTGTCGGCTATTTAATGAATAATTAATTAATGTAACACTTTTTGTGTGTTGTTGTGGTAAAATTTACAAAAAAATTTAAAAAATAAAAATAAAAACTAATCAGCACCAAAAGGGGGTCATCCAACGGTCTTAAGATTTCATCTTTTATCAAATTACTCCTTAAGATTTGCACCATTATTAAATAACTTCCTTCGCAATTGTTTTGTTAACTTTTTAATAGTGATGAGTGAAATGTGGCCATTAGTCCACGTAATGTTTAATAAAAAGTAAACATACATCCGGATGATCCAATCAACTAGTTAAAATCAAACACGCACCATGCTAAATGTGATATGTCGTTGGCACATCAACCATAAAATTAAAAAAGAAAGAAAAAAAGTCTATTGTGGAGGGGGTGACTGCATGGCCGTGTGGCCACCCATCAATTGTAGGATGGGTAGTCATGCGGCTATCCTCTCCCAGCACACCACACTAAATATGCCACGTCATTAGCACACTAGTCATAACTTTAAAAAAGTAACATTTATAGCTAGAGATAACAATGAACAAGTTTGTTCGACAAACCCACTTGTATAAAACTTGACTCGAATTTGGTTTGCCTAATAAATGAGCCAATCGTGAAAATTTGTATAAACTCAATTTGTTTCGTATAAACTCGTCTAATTTCATTTTTATTATTTTATAGTCTTAATTAGGACATTTTAAGTAAAAATGAATTAATTTCCTAATAAGATGCAGGAAGATGCATCCCGATGCTCTTCACCAGTGAACCACATAGTATATGCATAGGATATAGCGAATTCAGTTAATTCTTAGAAGCAGTGAACAAAGGGGTAGTGGCAGTCGTTTTCTATGCCATCACTTTACAATGTAGGAAGAAGATTTTCATTATGTGAAAGACGTGCAACATTTTTAGTCTCCAAAAAATGATGTGATTTTTAAAATTATCATTAGATTTTGGATAAATCACTATTAAATTTTGATCAAATAGTTATTTTAAAAACTACATTAAATTTAAGAAAATAAAATGATAGTACGTATCATTACTCTTCGATAGTACAGCTTTGGCAACTTTGAAGGGATATATCACAAGAATCATTTTATAGACATCAAAGTATATATAATAAAAAAATCGACCCTTTTATTGCACTTTCTTTGTCAGTTCTGTACGCTCTAGTTAAAGTTTCTGTACAATTGAATGAGGAAAAGTGTCAAAGTTGGAGACTGAAAGATAATTTCCAACCTATGAAGAAGGAGCGAGAGGGAGGATGTGTAAATAGATACAGAGGTGGTTGATTCGTCATTGATTGAAAAACCTTGCAGCGTTAAATCACTTGTTGATCAACATCCCAACTGCCTGTAATTATTGTAGTCAAGCTCATTCAACCTCATGCAACATAGGATATGCTCTGGAAAGTCTTCTGCCTTGTTACCCTGTTTCAAAGTAACAAGAAGATGATGTGCAGCATACATCAGATTGGGATCTTCACTAAAACTGAAAATTAGCCTTGCTGAGAATCTCGATGAAGATGGTTACCTGAATTGTCAGGCCAAAATTCAAGATGCATAACTTCAATCTGTCCTGGAATTCTTCAAAACCTTTTCTGGCAATGTAGCTGAATCTGTGCATATCTAAATCGATCTCAAAGTAGTTTTCTCCCTGATAACAAACATAAATTCAAAAGCATTAAAAAAATATGTAGAAACAGAAGGATTCTTGTAATCACAGTAGGCATTCTGGATCCACATGAAACAATATCGACATTCTAACTCTCCTTTCGGATTTATATTTGATCAACCAGAGATAAATGCACCAGCAACCTTAGAAGGCTACCACATTGTGCACATCACAGTTTCTTCTTCACACACTTGGTATGTGGCAGCCTTGCACCTGAGCATCCACCAGTTAATGTAATGTCTTTTTCATATAATGGTAGACAACAAAATATGACATGTTCCTTTTTACTAAGCGAACAGAACCACAACTTGAATTAACAAAAAAATATATATAGTAATTAGTTGATTCTTGTGAGTTGCAGATGTATATGTATATATATAGAGTAAAGAAAATACAAATCATCCTGAAGGAAATTGGAAATTTAGCAGAAACTTACCAAGTAAAACTCATGTTGGGGACGTGATAGCACAGGTTTTTCATTGTAAGCATTCATCAGCTTCTTCCCAGCTGCGCTTAGATGAAGATCCTCTACATTTACCGCTTTTCCCAAGATTTTTAGTCTTTCCCTATGAGGCACAATTGAGTCCATAGGGAAACCTCTAACTCTCTCCACTTCATCATTGATCAACCTCTGTCAAGGAAAGAAACATAAACACTCTAGTTAATAAGCAGAAAGATAAAGTTAGAAAGGTGACATGTGGTGCTGTTCCAAGACAAAGAACTTCAGGTATATCTAGAAACATTTAGCAAAATTAAGAAGCAGAAAGATAAAGATGCATCCATCTTACATTGATATTTTCTCGGAAATGAAGGGGAAGCTCTTCTGAAAAACTCTCAGATAGTTTAAAGTACAAAACCAAATTCATTCCTTCTCCATCATTTTCGCTTTGAAAGATTGTGGCGGGATACAATGGTATCTGCAAATGAAAATGATATTAATTTTTTTTTTTTTTTTTTTTAATAATCGGGATATCTAAGGCTTCGCCCCGAAAATGATATAAAATATTTATTGGTCTGACTTTAGTATATATCGAAAAAAAATGTATTCCATTTCCCCTACATTTATCACACGCCCTACAGACTCTACAAAAAGAATATCATCAAGTGCATGGCACATACAATATGGTTGAACAACAACAACCATAAGTGTTTGCAGCATCTTTCCACTAGCAATGAAGACATGGAGACAAGGGGCAACATTCAGGTAAATGAAAAATGAAAATTTTGGATATACCTGAATATTTACAACAAGTATTGAAGGGATTTCTCCAGGTGGATATATATGAGGAAATTCCACAAATCGAACAATATGGTTAATTTTCCTCGGAGATAAGAAGATGTCAGCACCAAAAGGATAATATGCAGCACAGTTTGGAGCAGATTCTTTCTTTTTATCCCTGCCAAGTAAAACATGAGTCAGTGCACCATGCAGATGGAGTTGAAGTAAAAACAACTCAAGAATGCTAAAAAAATCCACATGAATGCATGCTAACAACAAGATTAACACTCCAATACATAAATGAGAGAAAACAAAACCTGACTAACAGTGCTAAGTTCTCACTTAATATAGTTTTTTCCCCTGACTTTGAAAGCACTTGGTTCAATAGGTGACCAACAATCAGGCATCCTCTTCTCTACTGGGCAGTAAGGAATTGAGGAACCTGCTATTGGTCTTTGCCGAAGCGCCTTCGGTGAAACTGAGACAAAAAAGACGAAAAAAGATGAAAAAAGACAACAAGTACATGAATTGATGGTCCACCGATCAACAATCTTATCCAAGAACTGTTGGCATTGTGGTAAAAAGGAAAGAACACATTAATATGCATCAAGAAAGCCTAACAAAGACGCCAATTTGTAACATACGTTGAGCGGATATATACATTTTTAAGCATATCCGTTTGAAGAACACAAATACAATATTTTATTTTACCTATTTGCCCCATTCCACTCACGAAAGAAAGACCTACCAATGTGCTCACAGATGGTATTAGATATAAAATAACTATTTGTTCATGCTTTCTCACCCTTTTCGGCTAGAAATGGACAGCTAAGAAAACAAGCGTAGCAAAACACTCACAAATTGTCAGATCAGCATGTTCCCTCCGCTTAAACGAAAGCTTCAGAGACACTTTCTTCTTCGAATTCGATGTGCTAAGACTGAAGGCGCTTCTTTTGTCGACCCCTCCAACAATGTTCGGAGGATCATCGGATATGGAGGCAGACTTAGAATCGCTCCGTTCAACACTAGAGGCATTCACATTCCTAGAACCCTCAATACTCAACGCGGATTCAGAACGATTCGGAGAAACATTGGTTCCACCTGCAGGTAATTAAGATCATTCGGAATTTACAGTCTGTTTGGACACTTTTAGTGCGGAACTAATTTGGTATTAATCAATCAAAATCTCATACCATGCATACTATAAAACTCATCTTCCAATTCAGATTCGAGCGCTGAAGCGGAATCAAAATATACCGCATCTGCAATCAACAATAATGTAAATCATACCACAAACATAAACCAAACAAATCATAGCACATAAAAATTCAAAACTTCTCTATTAACACTAATCTGTGAATTTAAAAACAAAAAGAAAATTACAAGATTAATTTATATATATTATATAAAAGATGTAGGATCAGAACCTTGGAGAGAACGTTCCGTGGCTGCGCGGGAAACGGCATTGCGTTCAAGCCTATTAGACGAAATGCGGCGTTTAGAGACTCTCCTTCGCTGCCGATGAGGACTCGTCTTCTTCCGCAAAACCAGCCTACCTCCCACACACCAGTTCGGCTTTGAACCACAAGATCCCATTCTTCCTCTCGGAGTTTCTTCTTCTTGATTTTCCTATTCAATCTCCAGAAACCTCTATATTAAGCTAAACTGAAAGCTAACTCAGAGAAAGTCAATAAAACCACGAGAGCAAATTTGGACAACAGTTCCAACTGTTTCCACGTACCTTCCGTTATCCGCGGGACCCACGAGCTGCTTCAACGGCTCGATCTACGGCTCTCGCTGTGCCACGTATGGATTTCATGAGCTCGGTCTTGAAAGGCGACTGAGTGAGTGAGTTAGTTGACTTGTTGGTTGAGGTCTTAAACCGTGTGAATTGTGAAAGAAGGAGATTTGTTTAATCCGTTTCACTGGGGAGTTGCTCAGTTGAGACTTCAGAGCACGTGTCCGAGATCTTAGCCTGTGGGCCATTTTTTTTTATATCACTATTGGAGCACGTGTCTCGGGCTAAAGTTAATGCTTTGCTTGATGGATTGAGCCCGGTAACCCTAGCCTAAGCCCAATTACTAACATGAACGGCCCTATAAATTCCAATAGACCAAGTTTTGGGTTGAACACTTGAACCTAGTCATATTAAGCATAACTCATGGCTCATATAAAAGCCTATTTTATCTCCATTCCCGAGTTTGGATAGGGCTATCAAATTTGTATACAACCCACAAAATCGGTATGTACCGAACACGAAATTAAAGGGTTAGGGATAAGAAGTCTGACCCGTTTAATTAAATTGATCGAGTTAAGGTTGACCTATATAGTCTTATACCCATGTCTCAATATGACCCGATATTCGACATAATGGCTAATAATTTTCGACATAACCTACAAATTTGACGCGAACTCAATACAAAATTAGATGATTAGTCTTAAGGGGTTTGAACAGTTTAATTAAATTGGTCAGATTATAATTAACCTATATAGTCTAATACCTTTACCATAACACGATTCAAATTGAATACGCAAATACAAATTGTCACTCCTAATTTTAGATACTTGCAAAATTCACATATTCCATACTCTCAATTCGATAGACATTTGCATGCCAATGCCAGATATGCCAGTATCATGTTTTATGAACTATATAGATATAAAGGACCTTAAATTGCATTTAAAAAAAAAAAAAAGCATTTTGATGAGAAAAATATATCTATATCCATTAACAATCAAATGAAAAAGGTGCGTAATTTTCAAATGCTATTCGCTTTTTACTCCCGCATGGTCTGTTCCTTTTGTGGTTCCTTTATGGTTTTTCATCTCTTCAGTCAGTCTCCTAAATTTTCTCTTAGCCACTCATCACTCCTTTTCTTTCTTTTTAAAATATTCTAAAACATTTTATATCTTATTATTTTATTATTTTCTCCTGCGTATGGTGTATCCACTATACTCTAGTGCGTATTTCTTCTTTTCAACTTTTTTCCTTTTTATATTTTCATACTTTTTACATTTTTTTTTTTTTGGCACATACTTTTGTACATGTCACATGTGCACCATATCTAGCTTGCCTCTTGCATACCCCTTTTTTTTAAAAAAAAAAAAAAAAAATTTAATACCAGCTCTTGAACCCATTTTGGTATGCCAATGAAAAGCCTATTTCAAATGATTAACTAGCCGATTTGAGTTCAACCCCACAAATACTAAATATCTTATTAGTCTTCAACCAACAAATTTTCCCTCCGGGGTTAGAGAAAAATTTTATAACTCGCTTTATCAAACTAACATTTATTTTTATATTACGTGAGTTTTATATACATTTTTAATTTTCACACGCATTTATAATAGAATATGTATTTCTCGCATCTATCTTTAAAAATATATGTGATGCAACATCGGTGTAGTAAATCGCAAAACAATTCACAATCTTTTCAAAACCAGTAATTAAATCAAGAAATTAAGGTAGGATAGAAGAAAGCTCAAATTTGAGTATTTAAAACACTCGATCGCAATCTCATTCGGACGAAAAATCATGATGAAACTGCTATTCTCGGTTGGACGAGCTTCAGCTGGCCTTTCAACTAAACTGCTCCGACTAAAACTACTTGGAATCAGATTTGAAACTCACCCAGAAGACCCGTTCGGATTCCTCTGTTTTCTACTGTTTTTTTTCATAAAACTAAACGCAACTTAACATGTGAAAATTGTATTTGCTTTAAGAACACATCTCCCTTTTTTTTTTAGAGAGTGAATTAAGGAAATTTGTTGGAATAAAAACTTTGTCCTATTGGAAGAAGAGGTGTTCACCGATGACAGTTGGAATGGATGATAAGAAAGCCTAGGTGTGGAGAATGGGCCACATTTTGATCAGTCGTACTGTTACGTAGAAGGCATTGGAGAATAGAGTGTATATTATAATGGTAAAAATGACATTCTTTCAATCAAAAGAACTGCCCAAGATCGGAATCTGTCTCCCATGCAACAAAAAGGCCCTTAAATTTGAATCTGAGTTACTTTGGACCGAGTCCTTCCTTCTCGAACCAATCAAAATCAAACCCCAAAAAGAAGCAAAGAAAAAGTAAAAGGAAAAGCAATTTGCAGAGATTGCTTCTTCCTTTTTCACTTTTGTAAGAGAGATGTCATAAACATATCTTGTGCTTATCGCTACTCGGATCAATCTCATGCAGTTTCTTTCTTCTAAATTCATATAATCATGCAGGCGTTCACAAAGATACAAACATTCATGCTTCTTTTTTTTTTTTGGGTCAAATACGGCCCACTGTATGTTGTCCTTTCAATTCTGCAATATGTTGTTTTTTGATCAGTTTCTTGATATGATACGACGAATACTCTCTTTGAATTGTAGTCCCAATGTTTCCCTTGGGGACCCTTTGTAGTCCCCAATATTCCTTAACTCCTCAAGGACAATTCAAGTTTTAAAGAAAAAGAAATACACGAAACAAAAACAAAACAAAAAAGCAGCGATATGGGAATTGCTTTACATCAGGAGAACATTAGAACAAGCCATTACTGTACAAAAAAGAACACCAATCCAACAGCAAGGAGAACAGCCGAGTAAAATATGATACAAGCTATGAAATAAAAGAGAGAGAGAGAGAGACACACCAGAACCTTTCTGGGGTAATGTTCCTTTTTTCTGATGGTATCTATTTGGTCTGTTTTTCTCCATGCAAAGAATCCCTATCCATGAATCTCTCTCTAAAACAAATATTCAAGTAGGGACAAGCAAACACTAGTTGGGATACCTCCAAAAGCTCAATCTTTCCCAAGGTTCCGGTGGTATTTTGTCTGAGAGAAGCTCGGTTCTTTCAATACTCATGAAAACTTTTACAGTTCACGCAGTCACCAATCAAACCAAACCATGCTGCAACTCTTAAAATTGAAGTAAACAACGAGAACTTAAAATGACTAACCTCCTCCCCCATCTCTCAACAACTAATTAATTACCACAAATAAAAGGCTGGCACAAAATGATTAGTAACTGCATGAACTGCAGATAATTTAACTACAAAATATTTAGGCACTCGGACCACAATCATTGAAGTTGGCTCAGCTTGGATTGTCCAATAATTGATGTATTGTTGCCCTCCACACAATTTCCGATGATTCCTTCTCGGTTCTCACTCCCCTTTCAGGTTCGACCAGGTGGCTGTCTAGTCTTCACTGCTCTCCTGAATAAACATAAGATATATTTATTAACATGAGAGAGAGAGAGAGAGAGAGCTATGTTATATATTATTTTTTGGGTTGATTTCATTTTCTAGAAAGTCTTTATTTTGAAGCGTGAAATAGACCAAACAAAATGCAATTCCCATGGCATGATAGGTGCCATTGGGAGCCTACTTAAATGGGGCAGCAGATATCATCATATTGAGCAACAAACTTTTATGGGATGATGGTTTGGACAATAAACTTTCAATAAATTAATTAAAATTTCAACTGAAAGGAAAGGAGTTATCTATATGTTCCCTCCTAATTAAAGTGGTCCACTACTTCCCCCAATGTCTTTATCTGTTTCTCATCAAAATAAGAGAAAGATTGGTTCAAAGAAACTTTTAGTAAAGATTTTGAATTATCATCAGCTTCCACGCGGTTCAAATATGAGTTTTTCTTTTCTAGTCTACCACCTCAGCTACAGCTCAGGTCACCCAAGGGCTGAGGAAGAGGAAGAGCTGGGTTTGTTTTTTTTTTTTTCTTTCTTATTCTTGATGCCCTTGTGGGTACTAAAACAGAAGAGCCAAATGTTACATAAAATAAGAAGAAAAAAATTCTATTTACCCCCACCCACCCACACCCCCCCCCCCCCCCCAAAAAAAAAAAAAAAATTCTGCCATTCTCATCACATATACAAGAACAGAGCAGAGACACTGTATTTTTTGAGTAAAACCACTTTCTGATTTAGAGCAATTATGAAAAAGGAACTTAGTTTTCAATTTCAGACGTCAAATTTTCTTCTTTGAGTCTGTCCCCTGTCTGAATTGTGTGTCCCTTCATAATTTAGAAGCTGAAAGCAATCCTCATTCATTCTCCAATTCCCTCATATGTTTTGAGATAGAAAATGATACATAATTTGATTAAAGAAATAAATATGTACCTGTTGTGAATGGGATCAGGCCCATTAGGCACTCTTCTCTTGCTCACGTAATTAATATCAGAATTCCAATGAACAGCATGCTTCTCTCTTCCATTCAGCTTCCAACACTTGAAGATTTCAGTCGAATGAACCGTTATGGTTGATGTTTTACTCGCACAGTTTGCTAGGATTCCAACTGCCAAAAACCAAATGAGACCCACAAGTACAAGAGCTCCAAACAGTGCCCTGAAAACGCAACCACCACACTTCATGTCTGTTTCTCTCTCTCTTATAATTTTCTACTCAAAGAAATTGGCAGGCCGTTCAAAGCAGGGAATGAAGAATAACTCAAAACAGCCATGTTGTTATTAAGAACACGAAGATCAATATGGCTATGGACCTCCCAAGGTGAGCAGAACAAAAGAATGGAAGAGAGAATACAAGAGGACAAGTTGATTAGGTTTTAACTTGGCGCGTAAGAAGAGGTTTGTTCTATTTAAAGGCGGAACACAGGAAGAAAGAGAGTATACAGAGGCAATAAAACAAAGAAAGAAAAAACAATAAAGATTGTTATTCTAGTTGCTTTATGTATTGAGATGGGTCCACGCAAGCTCTCTTACTTTATTCTGCTTTGTGAATTTTCATGAGCTACCAAGGGGGACCTCACTATTGCCCTAACACTAGCGCACCCTAAGTTCGTAAAAGACACAGCCTGGTGCCTATGAAAAACGATGAGGATTGAGAAACATCCCATTCTTGGTAACTTGGTTTCAAAATACAAGAATATCTTAACCACTCTCTCTCTCTCTCTCTCTCTCTCTCACACACACACACACACACAAAGGCATACCAACTCTGCCATTGGTTTTATTCCTTGATAAATCTGACAGTAATTTGCTCTAGAAATGGTATTTCCTATCTGAAATTTCGAACACAAATCCCACCAAAGAGATAGAGAACAACAAAACAGAAACCCCTCCAGCGCCTAAAAAAAAAAAAAAAAAAAGGAAGAACGAAAGGAAAGCATTGAAAAGAAAGGCTGAAAGAGAAACTAGCAATTAAATCAACTGTAACTTTTTTTAATTATGCAATCCTCTCAATTTTATAATTGGAGCACAAAGTGTCCCTCCCAGTTGTCACTATTAGACACCAGTTATTACATGGAAAATAAAATAGACCATTCAGAAAAGCATTTGCTATCCACACTCTTCAGAAAATGATAATCGCATCGCACTTTCTTTGTTTGGTTAAAGAACTAATCGTGCATCGTACTTCAGAAGAAGATTATGAATAAATCCCACATTAAATGAAAGTAAATCTACGAAAATGCATTAGAACATATCAGGAGACAATATGGAATTAGCAGGAGAATAACAGAGTATGTAGTACAGCAATTGCCTTTATCACTTCAGCATCTCAAAATTCACAAGAAGTTATCTGAAATAGACTGATATTTGTCACAACAAAAGAAGAATGACTAAAAGGAGATTAAGTAGTTAAATAATAACCACCTATTGTAGTAGCTAAAACTCATAATAACTACAGAAAGGGTCACCATCTAATACATGAATCTCAGCAAAGTACCAGCATCACAAGAAAACACCCTGAGAGTGATGGTTCAAGAAAATGCCACCTGCAATCTCTAAGTGGCAGACCACACAACAGAAGTGCCAAATATTATGCAGAGCATACAGAATTATCACAGTAATCAGATGGTAATTGACCTGAAAACCTGAAAACGTTTATAAAGTTAGCCCAATTCCCTCAAAAAATTGTAGTTTAGTGATTCCTGTGGGGTTGCAGCTCAATAGAACTTGTGGGGCAACTATTTCAATTATGGGGGAAACGAAAGGTCCACTAAGGTCACAAATCTCTATTCACCAGTTGATACATGTAGAGATTAGAGTCTAGGAAACTTTTTCTTCCAACCAAAGGGATCTTCTCTACAGCAATTTACTTTTGTGGTCCCTAAGTCCCACCACTAATAATCAAAAGAGGGGGAGTGGGACTATGGGAGGGACAGTGGGAGGAAAAAACAGAGTAAATATTACCCATTAAAGCTCAAAATAAAAGGACGTAGATAGCAAACCCAAAATGAAGAAACAATTGCAATTGCAATAAAAAGAATTCAGCATAAGTACTGGAATAAGTTTCAAGACTTTAAAATGGATCACCACACATCAATGGGTTACCCTTCCCAGAATTGGAGAGAATAAATTATAATACCTAGATGATTTTGAAACAATCCTAAAGCAGTTAGGATGAATTTGAATTAGATTAGATTTTAGTAACAAATGTAATCTTCAAGTCCTCAACCTAGCTTGACCCCAAGCCAATATCAGATTCCTGTCCAAATGAGCATGCTTCATGCCAGCTTCTTGGAAGGGTATATCTTGATGTAAAAGGAATGCCTGATTCCTTCTTGTTTTTTTTCCAATCTCTAAGTAACTTTCTCTTGTCTTCTAGAGAACAGAAAAGACACACTTCCCCCTACAAAACTCAAAGTATCAAAGTGGCCCACCTTCCCCTGTTCAATCAAAATCCCCTTCTCTTTATGGTATTAGTACTTTTGGTCATTGTACCCTCTAAAACGGCTTGGTTTCTAATAAAGCACTAGTAAGACATGTTAGGCGACAATATAACATCTTCTCAAGGCCCCAAGTACAACAGAACCCAACATATTTTCAGTGCAAAAAAAAAAAAAAAAGTGCTCCAACTAGAGTCCTAAGCACAGTTTCATGGAGCCAATCAGCCAGGATGCTGGGACCTAGTTTTAGGACATCCGATGGCTGGCACACACGACAAATGGTATCAACCCCACATTATAATCACTGATCAAACCATTTTAGAGATTAATGCCAGAAATATCAACAACTTTATCCTTTTTTAAGAAGTTTGAGAACAAAAAGGAAAAAGAAGATTAAGTAAATGAATTCCCCCCATTCCGGATATCTTACGGGATTAATTATTTTTCTTTTGAACAGGAACTGAAATGTTTGCAAACTAGACAGGGCCAATTGGAATTTACATTTATATAAAAAAGATACTTGTCAAAATTTAACAGTCAAATTAACTTCAAAATATTCATGTGAGTGATTAACAAAAGTAAGAACCATGTAAACATTGTGCCTATAGCCGCCTGTCTTGGCTTCAAAAATTACATACAGACTAACCCATAATACTCAAAGTGCTAGAATTAATAGGTGTCAGTAGTAGGAAGATAAGTAAATGTACACTGACTTGTAAAGTACTGAAATACAGATTTACAGATTCTTTACAACTTTCACCAATCAACGTGATTTAGTATTGATGGTTTGACTCAATCTTCTCATACTTGTTAAGCAGCCAGATAATGCTGATTAACCAATTTAAGACCTTGACCTGCAAGAGGTAAATTCGACCATCTGTTTAGAAGATGCAACAATAGGCATTAAAAATATAAATATGAAACCATGGTCAACACAATTGAACATACCAAGGGAAACAGTGGATACCACTCATGACAAAAAAAATTGTCAGGAGGGAATAGTACACCAACTAATTATAGCATTCGAGGATGCAATGTCACTCACTGCAAGCTCTTTCTAATTCCAGGTTACAGTGTCCTTCACCACTTGCAGACTTGAGTTAAATTTCTACTGATAATTTCCGAAGCGACTTTTCAGACTTCCTTTTCTTCTGGGCCCATGTAGGTCCATATATTACCAAGTGTGTCCGTCCAAACCGTCGATCAGTTATCTGCACTTCTATTTTAACAGTTAAAATCGTGTAAAACACAAAAGCATCACTTAAACATACACAACCAAACTAGTTGGCATGCTCAGAACCACATCTCTTGTTATTTGAATAATAGTATGTGGCTCAATCCCTCTGGAGAAAAATGAAAAAGGTATATTGTTTTGGTGCTAGCCGAGCATAATTGAAGAATGTGATCATGCATAGGCATGGAGCCCCTTTGACATAGGAAATACTACAAATCCTTACCTTACTGCCAAACTGGCTTGAACCATCAAATTTAACATCCATCCCACAAAATTTGCAATTGTATGTCAGTATGATGGTTCAGTATTTCTTATTGCATATAAAAAAAAAAAAATTAAAAAAAACACAACACTAGTTTCATGAATTACCTTCACTAGGCATCCACATGTATCGAGCATGTCAGTTCTTGATGGATACTCAACTACCTAGATAACAAAAGTTCATAAGAATAAGAGGAACTTAGCAAACAAAACATACACATACAACAAAAAGTTAAGCAGAACACGTGACATAACTTACAATGAAGGTATCTTTCCCAAGTAAGGGTGACTTTGAAATTTGGTCCATCAGCACCCCATAGTCAACTTCAGTATATGGAGGAGTAACACTAATGTAATCAAATGATCCATCTTTACCTACAGAAAACAAAATCTAAAACTGTAATGAATATAAAAAAGAAGTCAATTGCAATTGCAAATTTATATGCTATTTATTGGATGAAATTGACCAATCTGTAATTTTAGTCATTAATTTCCCTTGAAAGATATGATACTAATATTCTTCTTATCCATGTCAAAGTTTGATCACAACTGTAGTGTATACATTCAGAGATGGAACATCTTTATTGAAGCTAGAGGTTGTAATTCAAAAGAAGAGGCCAATGACACTAGTAAAAGACTTGATCCATCTAATAGCTCAAGGAGATTATTTAGGTACACTTCTTCAATATCAGTCATAAGCTATCAACACCATTTTCAGCAAGTTTGTACTACTTAAATGGCAAGCAAGAAGAGTCACTTAAAGTAATAATGTTGAAGAATGTTGCTGTTGTTCACAAGGCCTTTAGTATTTGAGCTCTGAATCTAAAACAGGCTAAACTTCAATGTATGTGGCAAATGCCACGGAAACCAGTGTGACGCACAATTTATTTCTGATTTGAAAAATATTAGACTCAATTATTAAACTTCAAATCCTGGAAGACTTTTTAAATTTATATAATCATTGATTTATATTCTAAGAGCCGAGGGAGTTCTATCTATCCAGGCATGTTATACTATTATTCTCATGCAGGATATTTTTTTTTAATGAATATTCTTATCACGCAGGATTGATACTTCTTGTTCAGCATTTTGGAAAAGATCTTCCTCAACAATATAAATGCACGCGCGTGTGTGCACACTCACCCACACAAACAAACATGCACACATACACAAAATCATATACACACACACACACAATATCACAAACACACAAAAGATCACACACGGAGTAGAAAGGAAAATAAAATACCTACAAATTGCTCCGCACGTTCCAAGAACTTTTCAACACGAACAGTATGTATAACTGAAACATCAAGAAACCCAGTCCATTCCAAATTTGGACGTAAAACATCTGATACAACCCAAGGATCCATCTCAATGAAATGCACCTGAAATTTTCCAATTCAAGAGAGTAGGAATTTCAGGAAGATTATGACATGCAATGAATTTTTTTAAAGCAAACATTATACAACATATGATATGTTGGTGCAATATTTCAGGTACAAGTCTAAACTCTAACTTCACCTTAAATCAGAAAGCCATTTAAACTTTCTATATGTTCAGCAATATTTATGGGTCGCTAGACTCTCCTAAGCAGATGCTCTAAGTAGCAAAACATCATGATTTGTAGTATCAAGTAACATTGAATGAGTTATTAATTGTACCTCAGAACATCCTCGGCTAATCGCTTCAATACCAACAGATCCAGTACCGCTGTACAAGTCTAACCAGCGGCCAGGCCTTAAAGATGCAGGACAGCCACTGGCTACCTAGAAAACATAGAATAAGTTATTCCCATGAACAAAAAAGAGTTGACAAGTATTTTCCTCATCTAATTGACAACTAATTGGACGCCAAAGAACTCTAAATGATCAGAAACCTTAAATATCTAAATAATAATAATAATAATAATAAGAATAACAATATTCAAGATTAAGATAAAACCATTACCTGCAATATATCAAAGGCTGCGCCTTTCACAACTTCCATCATCGGGCGTACATCCATACCCTTAGGCGACAGCAACTTCATTCTTCTAGCCTTTCCCCCAAGCACCTACAATGGCCAATATATTTAAGATTTCTTACACAAAGAAAACCTCAGACTGCTAAGATTAAGAAAAAAAAGCACGTTACTGTTCCAAAGAAAGTGAATCGCCTTGTATATGTTTCTTATCTACAAATACAGACCCACAGGATATAGCATCAATTGTCTTGCGGAGCCATAAACAACTGTAACAGTATCACCATACGAAATCCTAAGATTTGCCCGATGCCATGACCAATACATTTGCCATCTACTTCAATTAAAGAGCCCTTCGAGGATCTTGTAACTTCACATACAAGGGAAAATGAAGCTATATAAAATCCATTTGACATCCAAACATTGCCTATACTTTTTTTCCATAGTTAATGTTCTAGTAGGAGAAAAGGCTAAGGAAGTGAACTGCATCTTCACACTCTAGTGGCGATCTCAGAGACTACGTTTTCTGAACTGAACCTACAGTTTTTCCTGACATGAATCGATCTCCTTGTCCACCATCACTAGCATAACCCGTTACCTTTTTAAGATGTATAATACTCTGAATCCCTACGAATGTAACATTGTTTTAATAATACCCACTTTGCAAGCACTAGTACATCCACCCTTAAATAACCCAAACTGCAAACCGATATCTATCTAGATTCACATATTTTCGCACTAGAAATTCCAAACCAACATTGCTTAGTACACACTAATTTGGCAACCAATGTCTTGTGGTTATCAAGTTTTTGTCCTTGCAAAGATAACTGATCGAAAGAAAGAACAAACTTGGAGAAAAGGCATACCTGAAGCAGCTTATGGGTAGTCCGTGGCGGCTTAGGGCCCTCTGGTGGTTGGACTGACTTCCCTCTTCCTCCCTTTTGCACATCCTTTCTCCTCCTAGTCTAAAACCCATTTCCAAAATCACCAAAAATTTACCAACTTTTTTTTTTATAAGTAAAATTTACAAACTTTTACTATTTGTTACCCCATAAATCATTCAAACAAAACAAAGTTTTTCTCAACTAAACGGCTCAGTTATGACAAGTCTCTCATTCTCAGAAACCAAAACGATATTAATATTTTCAATTTCCCTTATTTCGGTTTTCTCGGCAACCAAACAGAGTCTTGGATGGGAGAGAGAGAGAGAGAGAGAGAGAGAGAACCTTAGGAGGAGGAGGTTCAGATAAGAACTCGTCGGGGTCGAGACCGTAACTCTCAAGCAACAGCTTCTTCTCCTCACTGGCCAAACCATTTCCTGGTTCTGATACCATTCCGCAAAACGCAAAAGGTTCAATTACACGAAAACACCGAAATTTGAAAAAATTTGACGCACACAGGAAAGAAGAGCTTACTGTACGAGCAGACGATGATAGGTGGCCGTGGCCGATTGCTCGGTCTAGAGGAGGTACTGAGGAAAGGAAGATATGGATAAGATGAACCACGGTTCGTGCGGAGTGGCGAGAGAATTGAAGACGACGAAACCACGGCCATTGCCAGATCTTGAGCTCAGTTAGACTCACTAGACTCTTGTTAACAAGTTGGGCAGAAGCCGTGCTTGCAGTTTCTGTATACTCTGAAATTTTTTATGACTGGTGAGGTTATGTCTTTTTTTCTTTTCTTTTTTTTCCTTACAAGATAAATACCTTTATTGTCAAAGATAAAAACTTTTTAAGGATTTTTTTAAGACTATAATATACTAACCTAAAATGAACGGTTTGTGGTTGAGCACGGGATAAAGCTTATCATTTCTCCTGCATCTCGCTAGGCATTCCAAAGAAGGAATACCATAAATTCCAAATTTTTGCTGCAGTTGCTTGTGACATTCTATGGCTATCTCGGAACAGAACTTTTCATGAAGGAACAAAATTTGAGGCGATGTAAATTTTGATAAATATTATCAAAGTTACTCTTGAACATTATAATGCTTGGCAATTGAAATCTAATCCTCCTTTGGAGAAGTGGAGTCCTCTTCTATAAAACAGGTTCAAAATTAACTTTGGTACTGTTATACTCTGCTCAAGCGGCTGTGTGCCGTACTCATGAAGGGATTATCATCTTTGTTGTTTTCCAAATCAGTTCTCCATGTCATCCAAATTATGGCGAAGCCCTAGCAGCTTGTTTAGTAGGCTCCTTGGTCTCCTCTCTCAATCTCAACCGATTTATGATTCATATGAGTTTTTTGACGACTAGATCCTAGATTTCTAGAGATCTTTGTCAAGCCGACTAGCTCTAAACCCGACTGAAAACGGATAACATCTTCAAATTTAAAAAATAAGAAAATAATAATATTACCAAGAAAAAAATAATAATAATAATAATAATATTTAACTAAAGTAGATGAAGATATAGAGAGTTTGATATTTGGTTTATTTTAAGAGTGAGTCTTCAATTTTTTTTTTTTTTTAAAAAAAAGTTTTTCTCTTCAAATTTAATTTTTATTTGAAGAGCATGGATGCTCTTACACTATTCACAGCCCCATGGCAGCACCTCACCTAAAATCCATCACTGAAAACTGACCTACAATGGTGACCTATCTTAACTAAACCATCTACCTTTTTCTCGCTAGCTAAAACCATTTAACAATTATTATTCTAGGCTCCAGCTAAACCCAAACAATTACTATATCAAAACTTACTCGCAAATCTAAACTAAATGAAAGCAATTTCGTCTTTCCTGTTATCCGTCATGCGAATATCAGATTTAATGAATCAACAAGCCGAAAGATAGAGCACTTATGACTGAAAGAGAGATTAAGATAGAATTGAGTACAAGATACCAGTTGCTACTAGATCACACTATTCGCTACTAGATCATAGTCCCATTGATAGACATATTAACATACAAGATACCAGTCTTTCTTTCTCTTATTTCACACAATTTGTACTAGATCATATTCACTGATAGAACGACGCCTTTTACTCTTCTGCTTCTGGGATGGGAACTACATCAGTTGCTTCATTGTCGTTAACGTTGAGTAAGGCAAGGCTCTCCATGTAAGCGTCAACACAAAAGTTGTTGACCTCCCATGTATCCCCAATCTTGTAACTTGGCTTTCTGGGTCATATGAGTAGAGCTTAGCAAAATCTGTCAGGTTTCTGGAGGTCTCCAATATAATGTGACCGTTCTTCTTGAAACTCAACACATTCCAAAGTAATCCGGAGGATACTTCAATGCTGATTTTATTTTCCCACGAATTCACGTCATTCATTACCCATATCGAACAACACATCCATTTCTTTGGGATCCTATGTAGTTAATAGTAACCATCTTATAGTACATACTTGACAACGGCAACTCGATCTTCTTAAAAACTTTCTCATGCACATTAAACGCCAAAACACATTCTTTTTTTTTTTTTTTTTTCTTGAGCTACAAAATGTATCAATCCACTTAAAAGGGTTTTGCATTGACCATTATCTGTAAGAACAATTGATTGTTCAAAAGAGGCCTCGAGTGTTTCCCGGGAGCTTCTACTAATAGAGTATTAAGACAAGAGTTACAAGAGCTCAAGAGACAATGGTTACAAGATCTCAAGAGACAATGGTTACAAGATCTCAAGAGACAATGATTACAAGATCTCAAAAGATAATAGTTACAAGAGCTCAAGAAACAAGAGTTACAAGAACTCAAGTGATAAAGGTTACAATTATGGTTGTTAATTTAGAAGTAAAAGAGACATGTAACCTTCATACTATTTCTCTATAAATAGAGTATTATATATAATCAAAGATATCAAGGAAAAATGTAGCCATGTAAAGGCTTTGATGGTGTGGATGTGGGTCATAGGCCGAATCACCTTAATTCTCCAAGTTTATCTTCCTTAAATTATAAGATATAATGGTATCAGAGCCTCAAAAACTCAAAAATCATGTGAGTATCGATTATGTACCAATATTTTTTTTTTCTCACCCCTTCCGCATCTGCACAAAAAAAAAAACAAAAAATTCCATGCTTTATAAACGCTGAAGAATCGGATTACCGATTTGACGAGTAGCTCTTGGAGCATTCTGTCTGCCACATTCACTGAAAGGAAGCCAGACATTTCTTGGGAAGTTTTCTTGGGAAGTTCTTGGCTTTCTTGCTTGGGAGGTCTCAGAACAATGGCGTTTGAGAGATTTTGACTTGGTAGAATTCACTTTTGTTTCCCGCTTACGAAGAACGTGTAAATAAAAATGGGCATGATAAGTACTAAATGTTGCACATTCAAGTCCTTTAACTCGCATATGTTAATTCCTTAACATTGTTATTTGTTTGATTTTGTGTTGTTTTCGTGTTTTCAGGTGTTTAACAAAGATATAAAAAAAACCATTGAATTTGGGCTTAAAACACAATTTGAGAAGACTTAGCATATGTCTTAGTATTTTGATCATAACTTTCTGTTCGATTATTGGATTGAGGTGAAACTAGTGACATTGGAAAGCTAACTCAAAATTATACAAATCGTTGTGAAATACAAATTTCCTAATTCTGACGTTTGTTATGCCAAAATCGCTCCGCAAGATAAGATCGCAAATTTGTCAAGTGCATAGAGCGCACCATAAGTGGGATCGAGCGCACCTCAGCCCACGTGCGTAGGTGGGATCGAACGCACCAGAGGTGGGATCGAGCGTGCTCGTTACCAAAAATTGATGTGGTCATTTTGTGTTCAAAAATATTAATAATAAAATTACCACTTGCAATAGGCCCATGTTAGTTACAATTGTTTTTGCATTTTAGGTTGGGCTCACGTTAGTCACACATTGGGGACTCAGTGGGCCTGTAATTCTTAAGCTATCTGCTTGGGGGCCCGTGATCTGTTCAGTTTAGTTTACAAAGGTAATGAAAGCTTTTTCTTCGTTGTTTTTTTGTTAAAAAATAATTATTCGTTTAATTTGATTTGTCTTTATTGCAAGTGGATATTTTTTATGCAGGGAGACTTATAGCGGATTTTACACCTGACTGGCATATAGAAGATGTGAAGTCCATCCTTAGTAAACACTAGAATCGGTTTGTGGTAATACCAGCTTCCTCGCCATCAACGTTGCCGGAGATTTTTTTTTTTTTAATAAATTAAAATTTTAAATTAAATTAACAAAAAATTAGCTATTCTGGCTAACTAACGGCAGTTAAAAAATTTTGAAGGTAGGAATTTTCTTAGCATTTCGATTGACCCAGGGAGTAAATTTCATAAAAAAAAGAAGAAAAACATGAGTTTTTAATTTTAGCGAGTTGACTCAGGGACTTATAATATATTTACCCTTAATTATATGTTAGTGTATATTAACTATACTCTTAACTAGTATGTTAATACACTAACATAACTAATTAATTAGAATTAACTATATGCATGTGCAATACATTAACAATATTAACTAGTTTTTTTTTTTTTTTTACATGAACAACTAGTTAGTTGCCCTATATAAATATTGAAGCATGTAACTATATACATAAAAAATATAAAACATGGTTAACAATAGTAAATAATATGCTTACATGTTATATTTGAGAGGGCTAAGGTTATTCTCTAGATGTGGGGTAGCTTTGATAGGACAACAGGTTTGGTTGGGAAAGTCATGAAAGGAGGTGTGCTGTAGTGAGAAGCTCGACTCAATGGGAGAGGGACTGAGGGAGTATGGGTGCGGGCGTGGAGCGGCGCAGATTGGGCTCAGACTTGGGGTTTGGGGCTTTGGCGTCTTTTGCCAGTCATGACTTATGAGGCAGCAAAACGGCATCATTTTGTTAGTTATGGGGGCGCGAGGACGGCCAAGTCAAAGAGACGGACCAAGGGGGATTGATTCGATTGAATTGAAATGTTCTTAGAAGTTTAGGATTTAATTTAGTTTGTTATTATAGCAAATTTCGAGTAAAGTTGTGTATATTTTCTATATACTTTAGTTATCATTCTCATTGTTGACTATCCTTTAATCCTAAAAACCAAGAGAGAGAAAGGTTGATGGTTTGGTATTTAAATAAAGAATAAATCTCGAGTTTGGGTTGCTTTTCTGGGGCTGTGAAGATTGAAGAATACTTACTTCAATAATGGTAAATTGGTGCCATTTAGTGCAGAATTGGATTAGGATTGTAGTTCAGTTTTCTGTAATCGATATGGGTGGGCCAAAAGGCTTTAGATGTTTTTTATTTTTGGTTTTGAAGACTAATGTGAGGATTATGGAGGATTTGGAGTCAAAATAAAGAGAGAAAACAGAGAATCAAAGGTGCTGCACTAGGGTGTTTCTTAAAACAGAGAAAACAGAGAATCCAAGCAGTAGAGAGCATGTCTGGCTTTCTAAGTTCCTCTTATTTTAAGAGAATTTTTTTCCCCCAGTTTATAAGTTCAGGGCATCATTCTACCTAAATAATTTGTTGAAAGATTAATTGAAAATTGCCTATCTCTACTACCAGTGTGTTGCTCTGTTAATACTCAATAACAGAGGTGAATAAGAACATAAATGGTAAGATGGTGAATAAGGTGAATGATCCCTTCAATAACATAGTGATGTTTAATTGCAGTAAGGCTACAAACAAGGGAGCATCTCCCAAATGTCTTTTTAGGCTTTTAACCTTATGAGAGGCTGTATTTCATACAACAAAGGGCAAACAAATAGATTTTTCAGAGTTGAAAGAACTTACAGTTTGTAAGCAGCTTATTGTATGATATTAACTATATCGACAAATGGGGGAAACTAGCCAAAATGGGGTTTACACCATTTACATTAAGAGCGCCTTCAATAACTGACCACAAGATGTATAAATCTTGAATCACGTTGTGATGCTTCTCCCTTCATTGCTCCAAAGTTACACAGAATCATTATCTGGCCTACCAAATAGCAGTGGAAATTCATCATCTTGTTCAGAGAAACTATGCTCTCTTGACATACTCTTCAATGATTGATAAACCTGGTACATAGAGGGCCTATCCTTAGGCCGAGAAACCACACAATTGCATGCAATTTTCAGGAACTGCAAAATTTGCTCGTCATGCCCTTTTCCACAAAGACCCTTATCCACGGCATCTTTGATTCGACCAGAACTAGAGACACGAGTCACCCAATCCACCAAGTTACCCTTAAATCCTTCCTCAGCAGTGCTAACCTCAAGAGGCTTTTGCCCTGTCACCAATTCAAGAAGCACCACCCCAAATCCATAGGCATCCCCTTTCAGGGAAGCCACCATCGTGCTCGGGTATTCCGGAGCAACATAACCAAGCTCTCCCAAGTCTCCATTCACAAAACTACCCTCATTGGAATCAGAGGAAGTCATCAGCCTTGCCAAACCAAAATCCATTATCCGGGCATCGAAGTCCTCGTCGATGAGGATCACATTGGAGCATATGTTCTGCTGCAGAATTGGCGGGTGGCACCCATGGTGCAGCCAGGCAAGACCTCTTGCCGCGCCCAAACCAATCCTAAATCTAGTAGGCCAATCCAATGGATCAGCTCTTCCACGCAACAAAGAATGCAAAGTCCCATTAGCCATATGCTTATATACCAAAAGCTTCTCCTCCGCTACCACACAAAACCCCAAAAGGGGTGACAAATTTGGGTGCCTAAGCTGTCCTAATCTGTTCATCTCCAAACGAAACTGCTTCTCCCCAAGCTTACAAGTATTCAACCGCTTGATCGCAAGCGCCGACCCATCAGGCAGCATCGCCTTATAAGTAGTCCCCGTTCTAGTCGAAACAATTATATTCTCCGGGCTGAAATTGTTGGTGGCCGCCATCAAATCCGCCAATTTAACCTTGACAAGAGGTTTCTGAAACAAGGAAACTTGAA
The DNA here is from genome assembly GCF_901000735.1 of Corylus avellana. Taxonomy (NCBI): domain Eukaryota; kingdom Viridiplantae; phylum Streptophyta; class Magnoliopsida; order Fagales; family Betulaceae; genus Corylus; species Corylus avellana. The sequence continues at coordinate 33,392,129 of NC_081545.1, forward strand.
CGAGCTTGTGAGCCCTCAACCTCTCAGCCCAATCATCGTCTCTACCAATCCCATATCCTCTTTTCCTCCGCTTACTCAACCTCAAATGGTACCACCACCACACCCCGAAACCCAACAACAACGACCCCGCCGCACCAAACACGCCGGCGGCAATTATAATCGCCAAATTCTTTTTGCTCAGCCCACCACACTTCCCCAAAGGCCCCCCACAAAGCCCATCATTCCCAGCAAAACTCTCCTCATCAAACCTATTGAAAGATGAAGGTAACCTACCCGAGAGATCATTGTTCTTCACGGAAAACTTATTCAGCCTACCCAAAGTAGAGAGCTCGTAAGGTAGAGGACCAGAAAGCTTATTATCCGACAGCATCAGATTGTTGAGATACTGACACTTGGCAAGCTCGGGCGGGATCGAACCGTAAAAGCCGTTAGTTGATAGATCCAGGGTTACTAGAAAAGGCACCCAGTTACATGTTTCTTGAGGAATCGTACCGGACAGTTCGTTGAGCGAGAGATCCAGGGTCTGCAGGCTCCCACAGTACTTCAACGACTCGGGAATCGAGCCGGACAGCTTCATATCCCGGAGTTCCAGGCTGATTATGCGGTTCTCGCGGTCGTTCCAGCACGCCACCCCAACGAACTTGCATAAGAAACCCACGGACGTGTTGTCGAAGTTCCACGAGCTGAGCCTCCCCAGTGGATCGCTCAGTGATCCCTTCAAACCTTTGAGGCACGTCACATCGTCCTCCTGCACCGCCGCGGAAGCAGCACCACACGCGAGAAACAACGCGATCGGTAAGATAACGTAGTTAAATATCACGAAAAAGTTTTTCCCAGTATCGATTAAACCTCTCATGCTGAAAGGGAAACCGGGAAACAACAACTTTTGCGAAATATGCAGAACTAAAAAGGATCGAAGAAAGCAAATAAATTATTAACGCGTAAAAATTATTGTGAGAGGTACAGGGGAGAGACGGCCATTGACTTTGTGTTATGGTAGACGAAGCAGCACAGAAATGGTGTGGAAGAGAAGACAATTCCGTCCCGTGGGTGGAATTTTAGCTTTATTTTTTCGGAAATGCTTTTCAATGGGGGTGGGTTTGATGATTATTGATTACAGCTTCTTTGACTAAGGTTTTGTTTGTTTAGAGGGTTTAATTAAGGGGGGTTTTTGACCGGACGATGGCTTTGGCCAGGTCCACTGAGAATGGCTAGTTGGATGCTCCACTACAAATGATACCCTTTGATTGGATTGGATAGGTTTATATTTTTTGATTTTTTTTTTATCATTGGGGAATTTCCTTTTTGTAGACAAGACCCCCATTCTTTCTACTTTCTAGATTGAGAGTGGGGAAGGTTTGGACTGCTGACCAATGTGATGTCCTGCCAATATAATTTAATTATGGGTTTTTAAATTATCACTTTTTTAAAAAGAATAATTATTTAATTAAAATAAAGTGGATAATTTAGATATTATACAAATTTATTCTAGGTTAAACCGTCAATTATCTCAAAAATTTAAACCATGAGTTAATGTCACTCATTCAATGTGATTAGTATAGGAAGATGTCTCATTCAATGGAATTTAATTAGCTGAACCTTGTTAAGGTTTCATAGGTTTTAAGGACTTTTATTCTCAAAACAGTTTATTTAAATCCTTCACCTCCGATTTAGATGAATGATGATTATAAAACTTACCACTACATCAAATTTTTAAAAAAATAAGACACTATGATAGGATTATGATGAATAGAGGAAGCTTTGTCATTAATGCAATCTATTATCAATAAAGTTATTGGGAATACTACAAGTTTTATTACAAAATTCTTTATAAAATGAGGTGAAATAATTATACAAAAAATATGGTCAACACTCTTTATTATTTCGTCAGTTATGAACTTCCTCGCAATCTAACAACTTTGTAGTCAATCAATTTTTTTTTCAAGTTTTGACTCTCATATTTTCAAAGAATTTAACTTAAATCAAAGGAGTAAAAGCAGTCAAACTTAGATATGTGAGGTTATACACACACAAACCGGGAGGAAATAAAATATTTCTTTTATCACAATAACAATATATTTTTTTTTTTTTGAAAAGTCGAAAATTAAGTGATAAAATTTTTGTAAAATTCTCTAAGATATTATTAGGTAAAAGAATTACTAATAATGGTGGAACATATTTATTGAAATAAGTCAAGGATATTATATATTTATATGGTAAGATATCACATGAGATAACATGTTAAGACAGTAATGGTCAGTCAAGGATACTTTCCAGGATATACTTTGGATGTAACAAGGAAGCTAAAAAGTTGGACTTATTCAAAAAAAAAAAAAAAAATGAAAAGGATGGGGCTAAAGTGGTGAGATACGTGGAAATTTCTGAAATTGGAAATTAGTGGTCAAATAAGAAGTAGTAAATACTACGTTTGTGATGTCTCTTTCCGTCATACTACTTCTTGTTGCCCAATAGTTGGTGTGGGTTTAGGTAGAACATAGGCTTGGTGCGGTCAAAGTGCCAAGCGAATATTATGGACGCTAAGACGCTTTTAACCCGTTTTAACTACCCACCAACTTCATTTATTTATTTTTATAATTAAGAGTGCAAGGTGAAAGAGAAAACAAATGGGCTTCCCACTATCTAGTGATTTAAATATATTTTTATTCACAACAGTGTGATCAAAGAGGGTGCAAGGCAGCAAGAGGGGATCCTCAATCCTTCCCACTAAAGATAAAAAAGAGGGGACAAGGCAGATATATATGGGAATGCAGCTGCAGCCCAATACGCTACTAATGCTACAAATAGTCTTAGGGCTTGTTTGAGATTCTGTATGAGGAGTCTAAAAGTGCTTTTAACATTTAAAAAGTTCGTTTGAAGAAAAAAGTATTCGTTTGAAGAAAAAAAAAAAAATGTGCTTTTAAGGGTTCAAAAAGCCTAAAAATAACAACAAAAACACTTTTGGTAAAAACTTAAAAATGAAGTTGTTGTCTAAAAACTATTTTTGACTTAAAAGCTCTATTTCTCAAACATGCTCTTAATTAACCTAATAGTCACTTTTATTAATTTTCCAATAGGGAGAAGTAGGGATGGTGAAAATGATGTCCAACATTATGGGAGAGATTTATTATTATTAACCGCATAATAATCGCTAATATCATAATCGATCACTTTTATAAGCAATTGGATAAAATTGCTAACCTAAGGCAAGACAGTGATTAACCGTTAACCGTCTATCCTTATATGTATTATATATAAAAATAATAATAATATTAATATATAAAACGACGCCGTTTTAGTGCGTCTAATATAGGGTTTTGTTTTGAGTTTATGAAATTGATCTTTATTCATTAAAAAAATATATGTATATATATATTATTCTTTAGCTTTTTTACATTTTGAAGCATTTTAATTATTTACAAAAAAAAAAATCTAAAACCATCTAAAATAGGCCCTAAAAAAAAGCGAAAGAAAGGCTCAAAACACAAAAATTCGATAACCGCTTCCGGTTAGCAATTAAAGATAATAACTATTATCTGCAGCTGCTTATACACTATTACTGTTAAGATGCTGAAAAGCGAGGACGACTATAAAAGAGTTTCATTTTATAATAAAGTCTTTGAACTAGGGTGAAGTGGAAGAGCTTGCTGAAAATGAGACCCATTTCGTGATAAAATTAAAATAGGCATAGAAGTTGTATACTTGGGTGAATTTTCAATTGAGCAGAGGATAAAAAATGATTAAGGAAACCTACCAATCACCTGACCCACCAACTTCATTTAGTTCCCTGAAAATGATGCGATCATCCGCGGGGAATCCTACTTGGCAGTTGGCAAGATCTACGCATTTTGCAGCATTTATAGTTTAGTGCTTTGCACGATATTCGGATTCAGGCCTATCTAGCTTAAAAAAATCAATTGGTTTCAAAACGATTGTACGTATCAACGCATCAAATGTCTCGGTTTTTATTAAATCACTCCTTAAGGTTGTGGTGGCGTTTGGTGAACCCATTTCGTAGTAATGGACTTGAGTCATGGGTTTTCCTTTAGGCCCTTGAGGTCCAAGGCCCAAGTGGTCTAAAGGCAACAAGGGTCATCGGTAAATAAGTACTTACTTGTAATCTTTTAAAATTTAAAATTTGAATGATTAAAATATTTTATGGAATTAAAATTTGCATAAAAAAAGAAAGAAAGCTGTGAGGAGATTAGAGACGGACGAAATCCATGGTAACGGTGTAAATTCGAATTTTAAAAATTGAAAAAGTCTTGCCGTGACCCGCCCGCTCACCCGTTCGGAAGAGAGACCTGCGTCGCCCTATGAAAAGGTTCCTTCCTGTGGGGCCCTCCCTTTTCTCTGCGCGCCTTGATTACAGAATACAGAAAGACGAAAGAAACCCATTTCGCCAAGCAAAGCAGAAAGAAACAAACGTCGTTGCCCTTAAACTTCCGTTCTTGTCCTTGGTCAACTTCTAGCCTTCTCACGACAAAACCCCCACCAAACCTCTCAAACAATCTCGTAATTCCAGCTCAAAATCAGGGGCATATCCGAAATTACCGGCTAAAGTTCCTAACAGACACAGGTAGTACCAGTTAAATAATCTCCCTCTTTCGCTGCTCACTGGTCTCAAGGTCTGAACCCCGAAATAACGCCCACCCACAGTCATGGAAGTCGAGGCCCAGGTAACTAACAACCTAACCTAACCACCAAACACAAACACTCCCACTTCAACCACCGCAACCTACGATTTTCTGCGATTTTTTTTTTGTTTGTTGCTTTGTTTTTAAGAACTTGGACTAAAACTTCTGTTGGGGCGCAGAAAATGTTGGCGTTGAAGAGGGCGTACGCGGAGATAATTCTCAACACGGCCAAGGAGGCGGCGGCGCGTGTAATGGCGTCGGAGAGGAAAGCGCGTAGTTTTCAGCAGGATCTGCGCGCCACCAAGGACGAGGCGCTCCGAATGCTCCTCCGCCTCAAGCAAATGATCGATTCCAAGGTCCGTAATTTTCATCTAATGTCGTTTGATTTTAATCGGTTCGCGTTTTGTTTTTTAAAGTTTGGTTCTTGGACGATCGTTAAGCGTGACATTGATTCCGAGGTGAATTAGGAGCCATTGGGTTCGTTTCGTTTTTCTTTCTTTCCGTTGAACCACACAGGGAAATGACTGCCTTCAAAAATATTTGAAAAACACAAATTTCTTACTTCCAGCTTATTTAATTTCGATATTCGCTTAAAAGCTTATTAATTTTAGTTTATATTTTGTTCATTTGTACTTCTAAGATGCCAATACCACCTTTGTGTAAGCAAATACAGAAAGGATTGAGTAAGCATGACTGAAGAAAAATGAAATGCCTGTTTTAGATATAATATGTTTTGGTAGGATAATTGGGTGCTTAATGGTCTGATCTCAGATAGATTAGAACCATCTACTTTTTCTAGTTAGATTTTCTTTGTTTGGTTTGAAATGTCCTCAAATATTCAATCATAATGTGTCACTGTTTGGTCTTTTAGGTCTACCTAGTCACATGAGTAATGGGAGTCCGCTATGTTATCCTTAAAATTGTTTTGATAAAAACAAAGGTTGAGTTTGGTCTGGACACGACATTTTCCATAAATAATACAAGGAAAAGGAGAACTATTGGCAAAAAAGAAATCTATACTCTTGTTTCTTGTTTCTTATTATTTGATGTTTGTTGCTTTTATGCCTCTTTCTCAATCTACCTTACTCTTTTAGAGTCTCCCACCTTCCCATAAAACAAAAGGCACTGCTCTGTTTGCTAATGTGTTTTGAGGGGTGTTTTTGTTTTTGGTTTGAAAAGAATTATGTGAGTTAAATCTGAAAACTGTTTTTATTTTTTTATGAGTGATGTGTGTTTTGGATTGTTCGTTAATATTTTTGTTTTGAAAACAGAAAAGGTAATTTTTAGCAAACAGACCTAATTTAATTATTGTAAGAGTTCTACATTTTAGTTGTAGTTTATGACTTCATTCAATTAATATATGTTGTCGAAGATGCCCTTCATTGACGATGGGATGTGCAAGGTCTGGGTTCGATTTGGAGGTCTGCCCCTTTGGCTAGTCTTAGTAATACAATCAAGTAAAATGCTTGCTCATCCAAGCCTATTAGAAATTTCATTTCATTAATATTTATAGGGAGATTTGAATTTCACTGACAGTGCTTGTTCTGGTATTACTTCTTCTAAGATGTTGTAAACAAATAATACATTATTGACCTGCATGTCCTTCTTTACAGACAACTGAAGCAGAGATGACATCCTTGAGACAGCGGAGACGGATAGAAGAGCTTGAAGCACAGCTCAATGAGGCAGAGGATGTGATAGCTGATCTTAGAACAGAGCTGACTCAGTTATGGGATGCGTTGGAGAAGGCAAAAAGCAACCAATTGCAACATTTAGATGGGCAAATCATGAAGGGACATGAATCTTCTCATGAAAACACAGCTCCTGAGCCCATCATACCCTCTCCTTCAATTTCTGGACTTGAAGCTGTGACAACTTCCAAAATGAAGACTGCACCACTGGATCAGAGAGTTTCAGTTAATAAGTGCTGTAATACAACTAAAGAAACTGGACAACTGGGTATTTCTCTGTTGGATAAGTATCATGCTCATAACTCCGACTTTGCCTCCATAATCATGAGACGCAAGCAGCCTGAGCTATACAGAAATGGATTTACACAGAGAATTCGTGCATTTGAAAGAAACTTCCCGCATGGCAAAGTGCCTCCTTCTGGAGATGTAGATGATCGACATTCTCTCGAAAAGAATGAGCTTATCACTAAAGTGATTGATAAGGAAGAAGGAAGATGTCATGTATCCTCTACTAGGACCAGTAACATGGAAATTGTAAGGAACTCAACTGGGGAAGAAGTGAAGAAGCCTGTTAAGAAGGTCCGCATGTCACGAAAAAGGAAGACTCGATTTGGGAAAGCCAAAGCTACTTCAAGGAAGTCTTGTCCCCGTCGTGGTCAGCACATGAAACTTTGTCAACCATCTGCTGTTCTTTCTTGTCATAAAACTTACTTGATCAACGGGAATGTTAAATCTGCTGAGGGTGCCTGCACTCAACCACCTATCGAGGCAGACAAAGAGGAAGTCGAGACTGTTCACAATGAGAAAGGAAAAAAGATTGAAAGTAGGGATACCATTGCGTCATTCAGATCTCTGCCTGATCAGCTTAGAAAACCTTGTCAGCCATCTACTGTTCTCTCCCGTTGCAGAACTTCTTCATGTTCAGGCAATGGAAATATCAAATCCGATGAAGATAGGTCGAAAGTAAATGAAATCAAATCCGAGATTAAGCCATTGACCCGCTTGGTTCCAGGATTTACACTAATTAAACATGATGCAGATCCTATATCAGGTTCTACTGATCTTACTGTGAGCATTAAGGTGATTAATAAATCTGGACTTATCCAGAATGTGGAGGACATGGAGTTGGTAGACAAGTCTATGTTGGTAAAACATGAAGGTGACGCTGCAGAGAATTTGATTAATCTGGGGTCTGAGTTGGACGTTGGGAAGATCGATGTACCGCTGATGAACTCCTCTTTGAAAGATGCTGAAGTATCTGAAACAAGTAATGGTTCTCCTAGTCCAGCAGACAACAATAGGCTTCTGAGGTACACCTTTCAGAGGAAGCGCAAGAAGGAGTCCTTCAGCAAGCCAGATGAAAATTCTTCTATTCAAAACAGCACCATTAAGAGAAGGGCTGTAGAAAAACAGAGTGGTGCATCGGAGCCACAAGATTGTAGCTTAATTAATGAATCGTCTAGAGATAGTCGCCGACTGGCTCAGGTTGCACGTCAGGTTGGTTTTCTTTCCCTTCCTATTGCTCTCTTGATTGTGTCCAAACCTAGGATACCTTACTCTGGTGAATAATGATTTATGCCTGCTCAGTTATTCTGAATATTTTATAGTTATGATATATGAATTACGCTCACATGAAGTGGTGAAGTTGCTATGTGTGTTTGGCCTAATTAATACTGGGGCAGGGGATGTCAGATGTTCATTAAGCAAATTATTTTGTGTTTAACATTTTGATTGAATGTTGATGACAAGAAATAAACATCTGAAGAGTTGTAAAACTTTCACAAGGTGGCTGGGATCATAAGTTCAAATGTTTTTTGGCGGTGCACAAAATAGTTTCCTAAGAACATCATACTGCCATTGATAGTACAAATTGTTTATATGGGTGGATGCATTGATTGATAAAATAAGTTTTTGTTACCCAAATATACTAATCACCGGTTTCTTTGGCTTTTTATGCTCTCAGCACATAAGTACTCGCGTGTCAAGTTTTATGTTTATAGAGGATTAAGCTTGTCTAATTTTGTATTTTCCTTTTCCCATTTTGTGCAGCTTATTTCTTTGTCTGGGAAAAGATGGTGGTAGTAATGGTGGCTGTTTCTTACATCCCATGAGGAGAAAGTTGGGATATAATTGGCAACACCAACCTTTGCTAGGTGGTTCTCAAGAAAAGCTTTTGTGAAGATATATCTGATAGATGTCGGCTGGCTGCATGAGAGAGAGAGAGAGAGAGAGAGAATTAGTAATCTGCCATTACATATGTATTAACTTCTAGTTCTTGCTGCATTTTCAATTTTGTTCTATAAAAGTTTCTCTTGTCCAACCTTTTTTTCATTTTTTATTTTTTATTTTTTTATTATTATTATTTTTTTTCCAGTCACTCATATCAAATCTCCTCCTATAGAATATAGAAGTTACTTCATAAGTTGCCCTGATCTTTTTGGCAAGCTCTAATGCTATTTGCATCTTGAGTAATTTTCTGATGATTTGTCATTAAATGCTGAATTCCGTTATGTACAAGTTGAGGCATTGAGGTTTAGACTCCTACTTTTGTTCACAGATAGACATTCTGCAGTGCTAATGTGCTATTGGATCTCCATACTTTGACTCTAATCTATTTGCTTCTCACTCATGTAGGGCAGGCAAGGGTTGCTATCTAGAAGAGATTATGCAAAAGATTTAAATTAGTTAAAAAAAAAAAGAAAAAAAAAAGGGAAAATTATGACAGATAAAATCATAAAAACTTAATTTTATAATTTTAACAATTAAGGTTCCAAATTTTAACCATGTGACAAGTAGGTTATTCCATTAAGTTTCAAAAAAATAGAAGTGCCAACTCCATCTTCTCCAAGTAAGACCAATGAAATTGTTCCATGTGTATTAAAAAGCCATGTCATCATGCCTAGCATGCTTGTAAATATAGATATATATTAAGAAAAAAGAAAAGAAAAGAAGAAGACCACTCGACCCTCTAACCCTGCAATCGGAAATTGACCCTTGTGGTGGTGGATGGGGTGGCTCAACCTTGATTGCTAAAGGTAGCCTGTGAGCCACTTTTGTTATTAGGAGTGTCCAGTTTTACCTACTAAATAACTAATGTGAGACTTAACACTTACGTTTTCCTTTATAACTCATTCAATCTATGTAGACCATTCATAATACATATTTCCAATGTGAAATTGAGGTGAGGTGTTACAATTTTCATATTTTTTAATATTTGGTACACGCACAAAAATATTAGTCAACAGAAAATAAATTTCAAAGTCTTATAGAAAATGAGGCATTTAGAGCATGAAATGATTTAAGAGGGTTAAATCATTTTACGCTTCCTATAAAATTTTCAATAAGACAAAAGTATTCTTAAAAATTTTTTTAAAAAAATTAAAATTTAGTATTTTTATTTTTTATTTTAGTAAGAATAATTTCGTCATTTTTTTTTTTTTTTAAAATTGGGGGTATATTATCATTGTTTTAGTAGTTTGTGTTTCACCTCACATGTGACACGTGTATATACATTTTATCTTTCACCTCACACGTGTATATACATTTCTATACATATACACGTATGTATGTACATATTCGAGATGTGTAACAAGTCATTTTATCCGTCTCATATTACACTAACGGACTCGTATTTTCTCGTAAAAAAAGCTTTTACAGTTTTTTTCTTTCTTTCGTCGAAACCTATACTTTTAGAATCGAAGTACAAAATTAATAATTACGACCAATAATATTTTGACATTTGTCGAAACACATGAATTAACCGAAAAAGCCAAAAAAAATAAAAGAAAAGGGAAGGGTTCAGCTTCCTTGACTGGTTAGAAACTTAAGAGGCACTGGCAGCTCCGCTTAAACTAGCCCCTTTCTCACCGCTTCGGAGCTCCGTTTAGGCCTCAATTCCATACCAATCATTATCAGGCTGCCGGATTCTGCTACTTCTAAGACAAACTTCTGGCCACGGGTAAGCATGAAAGCAAAATGTGATCAACTTAGTGCTTAATTTTTTTTTTTTCTCACTTTCTTTAAGTTTCTCGAAAACCAAACAGAGGTGGATGTCTATGGAATTGTTTAAGGTGGAAGCCTCAACAGTTGATTGTAGGTGTAGCTTGTTTTCTTTTATTTCCATATTTTAGTATATTTATTTCACCTTATTTTTGCGTTAATTTCTTCTCGAAGTTTTGTTGAAATGGCGCATGTATAACTCCAACTTAGGTGGAATTAAGCAAGCGCATAAATTCTTGAATAAAAATTTTGATTCACGGAGGCTGCGTTTGTTTCAGCCTCGAATCCGAATTCTGCTCCCTACCCTCAAATTCAATATATAACTCCAGATCTTATATACTCGTTATTTGAGATGCCTCTTTGTGTGAAATGCGTCTATGGATAAGATTTGATACTGGATTTAGGAATCAATCAACTACGCATTTATTCGTGGTTACCTATATGAGCAAGATTCTTTTAAAGATTTGGATTGCCTTTTGGGTTTGGATCGATGGTGCTCATAGGCAGGGACTTGGTCACACTAGAAACTGGCTTGCCCATGCCTCTCCAATGGAGACCTAATTTCATTGATTGTTCATTGCCGTACAATGTTCATATGCCTGTTGAAGTTTGCAACAGGCATCAAGCATTGAACTCTAAAGAAGTTTTGTCTTTAGTTATTGGTTGGTTCTATTATATGATAAGATGTAGGTTTGATCTGTCCAAAAATGACAATGTTAACAATTATAGTTTTGTTACCTCAGTTCTATTATGTGCATTGGTGGCTTTTCGAATTACTTTTTGTTGAGCTGTTTATGTCTTTTTGATACTTTTCTTGCATCGTAACACAATTTGATATTATGTAACCAACAAATGTTCCTTCTTATGAGACCTTAAAACTTTTCATGCTGAGTCCTATGGCCTTTTCCCATTTTTGTTGCTTCCTGTCCTCAGAATTACTTACAGACTACTTATACTAAAAGTGGTGTGGTTTCCTATTTTTTAGGCACCTTTGAATAGACTTATGTGAATCAATGGTCTTATTTAATATGGTTTAGATCTGAATTCATTAAAACAAGGTTGGTGGAGCACCTATTCCATCTTTCTGTTTCCTAACTAATTTATGACTAGTACTATTTGTTGCTTCTAAGAAGAGAAGTTGGCTCATTTGTGTTTTCAATTCTGACATGGGTTCTTCTGCATATGGAGTCTAATGCTTTAGAATGATTTCCTTTAGAGATGTAAACAATCATCCTTTAGAACCACCCATGATAAGAATTTTAGCCCTTATAAGTTGACTAACATGAATTTCCGATTCACTTTTAGATGTCTAATAACAGTAATGATATGGAGAATCCAAGACTTGGCACCAGCCAGAAAGGTCCAGAAGCTCCTACTCCCTCTGATGAAGTCCAAACAAACTGGTACAGTTTTCTACTCCAGCAAGCCTCAGTCTATGGTATAGCTGCTGGTTACTGCATATCTGCATCTTTGCTTTCCATCATCAACAAATGGGCGGTCATGAAATTTCCTTATCCTGGGGCATTAACTGCTTTACAGTACTTCACAAGTGCAGCTGGGGTCCTCATTTGTGGATGGCTTAATTTCATTGAGCGTGACAAGCTTGACCTTTTAACCATGTGGCGCTTCCTGCCTGCTGCAATTATATTCTACCTTTCTCTTTTCACCAACAGTGAGCTCCTTCTCCATGCCAATGTTGACACATTCATTGTCTTCCGTTCTGCAGTTCCCATATTTGTTGCAATAGGAGAGACCCTCTTCTTGCACCAGCCATGGCCGTCAATTAGAACATGGGCCTCACTTGGCACTATTTTTGGAGGAAGCGTGCTTTATGTGCTAACAGATTACCAGTTCACAGTCATGGCTTATAGCTGGGCTTTAGCTTACCTGGTAAGCATGTCCATAGATTTTGTTTACATAAAGCATGTGGTCATGACCATCGGTTTGAATACTTGGGGGCTCGTATTGTACAACAATCTTGAGGCTCTCCTACTATTTCCTTTGGAGCTGCTTATAATGGGTGAATTGAAGAAGATAAAGCATGAAATCACGGATGAGTCAGATTGGTACTCTTTCCAGGTGGTTTTGCCAGTGGGGTTATCATGTTTGTTTGGTTTATCAATCTCTTTCTTTGGTTTTTCTTGCCGGAGGGCAATTTCTGCAACCGGGTTTACTGTTCTTGGTATAGTAAACAAGCTATTAACGGTTGTGATTAATTTGGTCGTGTGGGACAAGCATTCAACATTTGTGGGAACAGTGGGGCTTTTGATTTGTATGCTTGGTGGGGTTATGTATCAGCAGTCTACAAGCAAAAAGCCTAAAGAGGCAAAAGAAGTAAATGTACAAGAGACTGACGGGGAGCAACAAAAGTTACTTGAAATGCAAAGCAACACAGAAAGTAACGGCAATCAGAAGGAAGTTATTGAATCAAAAGTGGGGAAATGAAAGGGCTTATATAAACCAGCATCGTAAACTTCTTATTGCTGTAAAATTTATTTCTTTGGTCCACCTTTATTACTTGAAAAGCAAAGCAACACAGAAAGTAACGGCAATCAGAAGGAAGTTATTGAATCAAAAGTGGGGAAATGAAAGGGGCTTATATAAACCAGCATCGTAAAATTCTTATTGCTGTAAAATTTATTTCTTTGGTCCACCTTTAGTGATTGGAAAATTCTTGAGTGTGGCAACTCTTGTCATCTGATAGACCTTAAAGAGGTTCATTTCTGAAAGAATACTACTGTCAAAGTGCAGGTTAAGGATAGGTTCAGATTGATCCCTACTCATTATCATCTGTAATGGAAACTGATTCTTTCAGTGGACCTGTTCGGCAGCACAATTTGACATAGAATATGTGGTGAGATGTAATACTTGCATTATTTTCATTGTAATCTCAGTAGTGTTGCGCCTTTGATTTTAATACTGATGCATTCTAGAATGCATCCATCAGATAGAGTGAACTTGGTTCAATTTTAGTGATTGGTAAAATTCTCATGGATCTTAAAATCCAATTAATCAATAATATGATTATTCATTGTTTTATTCTTATCAGAACTGGTCTTACTTTTGAATTTCAAACTTCTAATTCTTGATCTCTTTGGTGTCACCTTTGGACTTGATTTATTTGTTACTAAATAATTGATGCTAAATCTGCCCAATTCCCTCCTTGCAGAATTCTGGTTAACCCCACTACCTAATGCAATCTACTTCAGATTCCAAAGCCTGCAATTTTTGCAATGAGGGTTACTACCTTATAAAATTATTAAATGTTTAGGAACAACTTCTTCAAAAAAAAAAAATAAATAAACATCAAAATATTCTCACTTTTTTTTACTTTTTACTACTATTCAAATAAAAAAATCATTACAAACAACTTTTTTTTTTTTTTTCACTTTTTTTTTTGTTTTTCACATAAATGCATGAACAGTACAAAAGGGAAACAGTTGTCTCAACCCAAGGATTTTGGTTCAAAAGCAACTTTCTTCATAAACTCCTTCGAGGAGTACATGGCAAATTTTACACACACACACACGCGTTATATATATATATATACATCCAGTACTTATTCAAAATGGGATTTGAAGGATACAGAAAAACACGCCTCGTCACCTCCTCTGTACTCCGTCACGTCACATCATCTCTACCATTAATCCCATACCTTATTTTCCTTCTCCTACTCAACCTCAAATGGCACCACCACACCCCAAAACTTAACAACAACGACCCCGCCGCTCCAGCCACCCCGGCAGATATTATAATCGCCAAATTCTTCTTGCTCTGCCCACCACACTTCCCCAAAGACCCCCCACAAAGCCCATCATTCCCAGCAAAACTCTCCTCGTCAAACCTATCGAAAGATGAAGGTAACCTACCCGAGAGATCATTGTTCTTTACGGAAAACTTATTCAGCCTACCCAAAGTAGAGAGCTCGTAAGGTATAGTACCAGAGAGCTTATTATCCGACAGCATCAGACTGTTCAGATACTGACACTTGGCAAGCTCGGGCGGGATCGAACCGTAAAGGCCGTTATTTGATAGATCCAGGGTTACTAAAAAAGGCAGCCAGTTACATGTTTCTTGAGGAATCGTACCGGACAGGTTGTTGAGCGAGAGATCCAGGGTCTGCATGCTCCCACAGTACTTCAACGACTCGGCCGGAGCCGTACCCGACAGCTTCATGTTGCGGAGTTCCAGGCTGATTATGCGGTTCTCGCGCTTGTCCCAGCACGCCACCCCGACGAACTTGCATATGAACCCCGCGGACGTGTTGTCGAAGTTCCACGAGCTGAGCCTCTCGAGTGGATCGTTCAGTGAACTCTTCAAACCTTTGAGGAACCTCACATCGTCCTCCGGCACCGCCGCCGATAAAGCACCACACACTAGAAACAACGCGGTCGGCACGATAACGAAGTTAAATATCACCAATAAGTTTTTCCCATCGATTAAAACTTTCATGCTGAAATTGAAAGCGGTATCAATTTGCGGGACTAAAAAGGATCGAAGAAAGCAATTAAATTTACGCGTAAAACTGTTGGGCTCTTATGGGGGAGAGACGACCATTGACTTTGTGTTGGGAGAGAGGAAATACCATAGAAATGGACCAAATGGTGTAACTTTTCAAGGTTAGCGTCCATTGGTGGGCGACAAGTAATGCTTATCCTCGATCACTTCTAGGGGAATTACCATAGACATAAGTCTTACTGCTAGTGGGCAGCCTAGCTAACCATTTCGATGAGTAACATCAACTGCATTTACACCACGTTAAATGGGACATAATGTTGTATAAAAACATATCGTACATAGTGTGTTTTTGTTTGAAGTGTGTGGAACAACTTTAGAGCGTGACAAATTCCAAAATGAAGAATGCACCACTGGAACAGAGAGTTTCTTTGTAGGGTATAAGTGCGTACACCCAAGCATACACAAATGCTTAAGTGTATTGGGCCTTTTATGTTAGAAAATATATTTTATTGTAATTGATTGTTATCCTATAATCAGATTTGATAGTAATTAAATTATTTTGATTTGATTATCAAATTTGCCTACCCCAATTCTCTTATAAATGAAAGTATCATCTATTGTAAAAGATTAAGCAATAAGAGTAAAATGTAGACCTTTGGACTTTATAACCATGTAAAAATGCTGTCTATTTTTTTATTCCGCATTTGATATTCATAGCATTATGAATTTCTTCATTTTAAAACTTTTAATTTAGAACATTGCCAAACCACAGAATTATATATATATATATATATATATAGATATTAATTTTGAATTTTTTTTTTTTAACAAGCAAGCACCGTGAGCTGTACAGAAATGGATTTACACACAGAATTTGTGCATTTGAAAGAAACTTCCCGCATGGCAAAGTATCTCCTTCTGGAGATGTAGATGATCAACATTCCCTCAAAAAGAACGAGTTGATCACTAAAGTCATTGATAGGGAAGAAGGAAGATATCTTGTATCCTCTACTAAGACCAGTAAAATGGAAATGCTGAGGAACTCAACTGGGGAAGAAGTAAAGAAGCCTGTTAAGAAAATCCGCGTGCCACGAAGATGGAATTACTCGATTTGGGAAAGCCAAAGTTGCTTTAAGGAAATCTTGTTCCCGGCCGTTCTGGTGAGCTCATGAAACTTTGTCAACCATCTTCTGTTCTTTCCTGTCATGAAACCTGCTGAGGGTGCCTGTACGGCTGTACTCAAACCACCTATCATGGCAGAGAAAGAGGAAGTCAAGACTGATGAATTTGATTAATTTGATGAATAGCAATTGAATGGGGTTGCTTGCATTTTACATTCAGATTAATCCACAAATTTGATAATACAAAGTGAAAGTGGTAGCCTAACCAAGCGTTTTGGATGGATCCACATGTTGGGTGATAGTGGGTGCTACTGTTTGAAGGTAAACAAGCAGTAAAGTCCATCATGTGAAGTTTACAAAGACAAAGAGTAGTCGTGAAGGCTCAGATTGTGTAATATCTTATTTGTTTGTCCAATCAATTCAATCTCTTACTTCAGATGTAGGGTCGTTTTCTGATGAGTATTACCCAAAGAGAAATTTGAAATATAAAAAGCCAAAGAAACAGGAGGAGGAGCAAAACTACAGAAAAGTTCTCTGCTCGACTGCTGCTGAAGAGGTACAATGCAACATGTAGGGTCGTTTTCTGATGAGTTATGTATCCAACAAGCGTGCTTTGGATCGTCACGTTTCATTCATTCCATTGCTCTCATCAACCGGCAAAAATCTGCTTCATCACTGACAATCTGTTTTCCTTTTGGTTGAAGGCATGAGTTGGAGAATATTTCCACTTTACATGTAAATATGTAATCTCTCTAACCGTTAATTGCTTCTGTAGCGCTTCTCTTAAAGCTTCACACTCTCCTAGCTAGTTTGTGCTTTTTTTGTTTTTTTTGTTTTTTTTGAAGAAAGACAAGATTTCAGATTAAGTACTAGGTTATATATGTAATCAATTCAATGCTAGTGAGAATGCAAGATCATTTTCAATACTTTCGTATTAGCAAGATTTTTAAGTAGTGGGATTTATGACCTATTGCCCTAATGGCACGTTCTGTGTCCTCAACGGTCAGAGTAGCATGTTTAGGGGCAGTAGGAGGAGATTGTGATTTAGGGGCAAATTTAGATCTCCCACAATTCTCTCTCCAAGGATCAGATGACAAAGAACTTGAGAAAAGACTAACCCTGTAAGGAATTCCTATCAGAATGACTTGTTTTGACAGGTAGACCTTACGTTCTCATAGGAAACTTCTGTTCAAACAAGAGTAGAATAATAACCAAAATTTTCAATTGTACACAATATTAGTTCCTTACTAGTGAGCGGGAAATGGGTTATTGTAACATTGCACAAAAACGAAAAGGTCTTCAAGTAGAATTGAATTGAATCATTGCAATTTAAACAGCAAATTCTCGAAGATCTCGACTTACATTGCTAAGTCCGAGACAAATAGCATAGCTTTGTTTGAATTAGTAGCGTGCACGCTAAGAGTAAACCTAGATAAAAAAAACAAGCTTATAGCTAATCGGTTGGGGGCAATCATAGAGCTACTCTTGTGCTGCACTTATGCAGACACATTGTCTGCTTGTCTCCCCTTGTAGCTCCACTTTCATCACTATCGTCACAGCTGCCACTCAAAATAAAGCCTCACACATAATCCAAAGGAAAGACCAAAAAAAAAATCCCATTATAAAATTCTCTCAGGCGTGCACTTCACTTTTCCCTTATAAAAGCGTGATATCCCAGACTCCAGAGGGCCAGAGCCAAATCCTCTTAAGGCAGGCTGCAAAAGACCAATCTTTATGGAGGTGAGGAAGATAAAGAGCGAGAGAGTAACAGAAGAGAGAGAGCATGAAGATGATACCATAAACACAGTTTTGTTCACGGCTGGCGCAGCTCTTCTAATGGCGTGTTTGAAACGCGCCATGATAACGTGTCTAGTCGAGCAGTGGCGCGCGTGGGTGTTTCTCGTCCTCAACCTCGTCCTCTTAGCCATTTTTTTCACGTCTATACGCTCAGGCGCCGCCTCCAACGAAAGCCAAGAATGCAATGTGGACGATGTGGGACTGAAGAAGACTGAAAGGAAGATGAGTGGGCGGCAATGTACATGGCCAGCAGCAGCAGCACAAGTTGAAGAACATAAAGACAGCTGCCACAAAATGTATGAGAAAAGAAGTTTGGGGAATGATGAGCAGCCTGCAGAGCGAGTTGAAGACGACGTCGTCGCAGAGGCTAATCCAATAAGGCTGTCAAAGGAGGAGCTGAATAAGAGAGCGGAAACTTTCATTGCCATGTTTCGGCAGCATTTGGTCACAGACGCTGAGAAAGGTAGACGCCAGTTCTTTTACGAACCGGAAGGAGCTCAAATTTTGAACTTTCAACAGGGGTCTAAAGCGACTCTTTCCCCTCAGGGGGTCAAGTGTTAAATGCGGAAGTTTAAGGGTGCATTGTTATATTAATATGAAGTTTAGGGGTTAAATAATATATTTGGTATTATTTTTGAGGCATTTGTCATGTCAAATTTTTGTTTTTTTGGTAGTCCCATTCACAGTAAAAACCAAACTATCAAACTGTTTTTGATGCGGACTGAATAGAAAGAAAACTGCTTATTAAATGAGTTTCGACCACAATATTTTGACACATTTCTGTTTCAAGTCGTAGGAGATTCTCGTCCTCAATTTGGGTAGCCCAATTTGGAATGGCGATCCACCATCATTTTATGGGCCTTTTTGAGGTAGAGGGTGGCAGAGTGGGATCGAAATAGAAAAAGTAGAAAGTTCAAGGGTTTCAAAAAACCGGGGAAAATTCACTTAAAAGGCTGTTTTATTCCTTTTCAAAGAGTGTGTGGACCTGCAAAAGAAAAAGGCCAAAAAAGTGTGTGGACCTGGCCGAAATACTACCATATATAAGAGCATTTTCATTGTCCCCGTCACTAACTTTCGATATGTGTAAAGCAATCTTTAATATAATACCATTAATTATATAGGCTTTTTAGAGTACCATCAGCGAACTCTTTGAATTCTCTTTCTCTTTTTTAATTAAATGCAAGAAAAATTCTTTAAATTCTAGCCTAACGTGGTTTAACTATTTTATTTTTTTTGTCTCCTCAGCTTCAATTCGTAGTACTATAAATGATATCTGAATAATGGCAAAAAAATGAAGATAATACCTTCATCTAAATTCCGATCAAAATTTGACGGAAGTCACATCAGTACCATTAAAAACTTGACACGTGTTTCATATATTAATTAAAAATACAAAATTAAAATTTAAAAATTTAAAATATTAGAAAATTAAATTTTTATTTTTATTTTTTTAAAAAAAAAAAAAAAAAAAGAGGAAAGGGGTGGCAGACTGGCAGCCACCCCTTTGGACAAAACATGGAGTGGCTGTCCACTCCCATTTTACCCTAAGGGGTGGCCGGCCACCCCCATGGGATGGCTGGAGCCACCCCTTGCAGGTTTGGGGGTGGTTTTGGTTGTTGGGGTTAGCCCGGCCACCCCTGTTTGGCTTAGGGTGGTTTTGGCCACCCTAGACCGGTTGGTATGTGGATGGTTCAAGGGTGGCTGAACCACCCACAAGGCCTTTAGGGATAGTTTGCCACCAAGGCCAACCCCTTTCCCTTGAAATATTTATTTATTTATTTCTAATTTTTTAATATTTTTAATTAGTATATGCCACATGTCAATTTTTTAATAGTGTTGACGTGGTTTTTCATCAAATTTTGGACGACGGATTAATGTAAGTACTATTTCAATTTTTATCCATTACCCAAACACCATTTATGATACGAATTGAAACCGAGGGGGCAAAAAATAAAATTGTTCAACCACAGGGGGCTGAAAGGTATTTACTCCTTTTAAAAACTCGCAATTAATGTTTCATATTTTCACTTTTTTACACTTATTTCTTAGACTCATAAGTAACTTTTAATCAAATAATAATTTTAAAAGCTACTTATGAATGTGAAAATTATGTGTGAGAAAGTGAGAGTGTATACATTATCCAAAACCTGCACTTTAGCTCTATTTAACTTTATTTTATTCAGAAAAATGCTTTATCTTTTCTCTATTTTCCTAGCATTGATTTGAGAGAATAAGGGACACTATTTTTATGATATGATTTTGTTAGAGCAATATGCTCTATGTTTATGAATTAAATTAAATAAAAAAAGCATTATTATAAAAAAAATAATAAAAGAAACTATTGCATAGTGTATTTAAATAGAAAAATAAAAAGTTGATTAATTTTTAAATTTAATGAAAATCTAAAAAGAGCTATTGGGAGTTAGTAAATTTCATCCTCATATCTACATCACGAGGTGGAGGATGGGCGTGACTCGTGAGCGAACCCTTAAATTCTTTTTCGGTCAAATAGTACCCTATCTCAATCGCATAATCAAGATGTGAACAGGATTTTTAAATTATGCGGCAATTATTTATAATGTTGGGTTTAACAACATTAAGGTAATGCTATATAGCATATTCTCATTTCATCACAATTTTATTATGCTGACGTGTAATTGTTAATCTACTTTTAAATCAATCTTAATTAAAAAAAATAAAAAATCAATGAAGGATACAATGCAAAGTTAGCATAGTGAAATGGTGATGGGACGAGAGAATGATATTTACACATTTTTCTAAATTCTTACTATGAAATAATTCTTCTACATTCCACTTAAAATAGAGAGGATCCTTGTCTGTCTATACAAGGAAGGTACATGAATTGAAAATGTTCAAAAGATAGGTTCCGTTTGTTTCAATATAAAATGTTTTTCGTCAGAAAATATTTTCCTGAAAAGTGATTTTCTAGAAAATATTTTATGGTGTTTGGAGTGTACAGAAAATCACAATTATATATATTATATCAAACTCTAAATTACGAAAATGTCCCGACCAAGTCTTAGGTATCCAAACCAAGTCTCGCAAGGACTTCAATGCAACTTACCTAAACCCCGCCTAGACCCTATCGGGATCAGCCCGAGACCCTGGCAGGACCCACCCAAGACTCGACAAGAACATTTTCGTAATTTAGTGTTTAATATGATTTTGCGTACACACCAAGTACCGAAAAATGTTTTCCAAGAAATTTTTTTCTATTGACATTGGGAACCTAACGAGGAATCGCTTGAATTTCCATACATGCCCAAATACCGGAAAATGTTTTCTAAGAAATTATTTTCAAGGAAAATATTTTCCAACGAGTCCCAGGTGGGTCTTAGGCGAGTCCCGGTCAAGTCTCAGGTGGGTCCCGAGTAGGTTCCGGCGTGGTCCCAGATAGGTCTCGGGTGGGTCCCGGTCAAGTCCCGAGTAGGTCCGGTCAAGTCCTAGGCAAGTCCAGTTAGGTCCTAGGCAAGTCCCAGAGAGGTCCTAGGCGAGTCCCGGTCAAGTCCTGGCGGGGTCCTAGGCGAGTCTTGGCTGGGTTCGTCAATTTGAGAATGAGATGCTCAAAGTCAAAAAATGGTTTTCAATTTCGGTCAAAGGGAAAATATTTTCCGTTGACTATTATTTTACGTAGCACCAAATACCTGAAAATATATAAAATATTTTTCGTAAATCATTTCACGACGAAATAAATGGAGCCTAAATATGATGCAAGTATGTTTGTTAAAGTGTTTTGGATGATATTTTTTATTTTAATTTGAAAAAATATTTTGATGCAATGTAAATGCGAAAAATTATTTTTGTGCCTTTGGGAATATTTTATATCATGAGTTATTTGTTAATTTTTTTTTTAATTTAAAAACGGAAGATAAAATTGTTAAGAAAGTTTACATGCAAGAAAAACCTAGTGGACGGAAGATAATAAAGGGCATTATTCTTAAATAGTGGAAAAGGCTCTAGGGCCCGATCCTCTTTGTCGTTTGGGAACCTGCTATAAAACATTAACTCACCAAGAAAGTTGTACTTGGACGCATTTATGGAATCACGTGACCGTTATAGGAATTTATAGAGGGAAAGAAACATTTTAATTTTTAAATTTTTTTTTTTATGGCTAAATTACAATTTAAAATATATACCATTAACTCGGTAAAATTTAATTTAGACCATGATAAATTACAATTTAATATAAAATAGTAAATTTAGTGAATTAATCATTATTTTAAAGAAATCATATTATTATGAGAGCCGTGAAATTGTCCTTGGACTGTTTTTGTTCTCTCTTCAAATCTGCAAAACAGAGGCTAAGAAAGAAGTATTTACTAATTAGCTGCTTTTAAAAAATAAAAAAATTTCTATAATTTTTTCAACGGTTTAAATTTAATTTCACTTCTCTCTCTTTCTTGTGAAAATCATGCAGTTAGAGAGATTTCAAAATGAAGGGGCATGTGGGAACTGGGAAGCGAGCCTGGCTATGTGAAATGTGTAGAGCAGTGGTCCCAAAAGAATCAAGGCAGAGCGAGCCAAAAGGCTCATGCAATTCATTATGGTTGAGGTCGAAAGATATCTGCAACGACTGCAAACCCATCTACTTCTTGTTAGAATGTCTCTACCCATGAAAGCTACACATGTGACAGCATGCATTAAGGAGAAAATCTAACAGCCTCTCCCGTTATTATTATTGGTGGTTGAACCGACCGGATGGATGAGGACGCCTGCAATTTCCTCATCGATTTGCAGTTAATCCGATGGGGTATATTTGTCAGAGAATGTAAGCCCCACACTTTGAGCTCTTCCATCACTTATTCGGATAAATGAATCCCAACATAACTCTGATCGGCTCGAATAGCAACATTAGCGGTAATTTGGTCAAGAAATTGCAATCACTCCAAAAGATTTTTTTTTTTCTTTAAAATTAATTTTAAGAATTGCACTTCCTGCAATCAACCCAAGGTATCAAGTAGTCTAGTCACCATAGGTGACAAAAAAGCATCTCAAATCATTATATATGAAGTCTCTCCCCAAAGGAAAGAAAGATACACTTTTGGCCATACTCTTGAGGATACCAAAAATTTCAATCATACAAGTGGGAGGTATCATTAATTCATAAATGATATGGGCCAAGTGGTCTGTTCTTCGTATTACTTATTGCGGGACAGCCATGGTGACTTTTTATTTTTATTTTTTATTATTCATTTTTTGGTAAGCGTACTTTTTCTTCTTCTCTTATACGGGGAAGTATAAAGTTCAGAGAAATTAATACGTTTAATAATGTGTTTTTTATTTTCATTTGAAAAAGTATTATAATGTGATATAAAGATAAAGATATATTTTAAGGTCGACGAGGACGGTAGACGGACACGTAGGAGGCCTAAGCTAACGAAGGAACGTAGATCTAGCTTTTTAAAAAAAATTGATCAACAAACAAGACTGGGTGTGGGAAGTGGGGGACTGAGAGGAAAAAAAAAATGAGAAAGGAAAACTCTACCTAAAGAGGGGAGAGAATTTAGCGCGTAATTATATTTATTTTTAAAATTTTAATGAATTAAAACTATAAATTTATTGAAGGATGTGATCTTATGCGAGTAAAGTACAATTTTTTTTTTAAAAAACCACAGATTATCGAATCAAACCCAATCCAAATGTGTTGGTAAAGCATAATCAACCCATAAAATTATTCATGCCAAAATTGTACCAAACTACTAAAAATTGTTTTTTTGAGCTGTACTTCGTGACCATCACTTTTAAGAGTCCGTCCTGTCTAATTAAGTTATTATAATAATTTCTTTTGTAAGAGAAAAAACAATTTTCTCTCCTAACTCCATTTCCAGCTCATTCTTTTACAACATGAGCACACCTCAAGGAATAAGAAATTTCGCTTAAATAAAGAGCGATCTGTTAATTTGTAACATCTGACCTAAAAGAAACAATAAAAATTAATGTAACATATAATAAAATATTAACCGAATACAATCATTATTTTCTAATAATATACAAGAATCTTCAAACTACCCTAAATGTCTACTAAATCTGATTCAGCTTACTTGATTGCCACTAGAGCAACGTTTTAAGGAATAAAAGATTCTTGAGAATAAGATGTAAAGTCTGGCCATTAACAAAAATTGGAAGCAATGAAGGGATATCTCATGGAGTTTGAGATATCGAAGGTCAGTACATCTTCAAGCATTAGGTGGGTTTGTGCTAAAAAGAGTGAGTTTTAATCTTGACCGTATATATATATATATATATATATATATATTCCACAACAAAAAATGTCCTGTTATTGAATAACAGGATGGAAGCCAAATTCTATCTGGTGTTGGAATAGGGGTGCCTAATGGCTTTAATTACGATCATATGATGGAAGATCTATTAGGCGCATCGAATGTGCTTATGATAAGCTTATCTCAGTTGGTCCACCATAAAGAGCAACATATGCCTGTACTAGATTATTTGACTTTGACGTGTAATAATCTTGTCACGTAGAAATCCATGAGACATACGTGACCAGCACCACCTAACAAGTCTAATTATCAAGCAAATGATAAAATTTTGTGCGGACTATATCTTTTGTGGTTTCCTTCTGAACCAGTCATTAAATTACACCACGAAATACGGGACACAAGTTTCTTTCAAGAGCTTTGACTTTACATTGGTATGCTCTCTCATACCTCTCGGGGTTATCGGGGGAAGTATAACGTATAATTTCTAAGCTCGTCTCTTTCTCTTACTGTTTCATAGAGGGCGATTGACACAATGATCATCTACAGCAAAACCCAGATTAGTGTTGAAAATGTTGAAACTAGCAGCCATGCTCGGAGGTGATGAACAGATTCCGTCCGAGGAAGGTTCGAAAAGTCCACAAGGCATATCTAGTACTCCATCTTCATGTGATTATAGCGTGCATGGACTGGATTGTTTAGTGAGCTATGGAGATTAAGAACCAGAAGCCGAGAGCTCGAAGTCTTGGCAAATGGCTTAAGTGGAAGCACAAGAGAGGTGACCCATTTCATTTGACTGAAGTTTCAGGTTAACTTCTTATCCTTCTTCTTCTTTTCATGGAATTTTAATTGTTATTAGACTTCAAAGTACTGAATTTTCTTACAGATGGGGGTGAAGATCAGAGTGGTGATTACTTGGATAATGTTCTTGTTCGGTCGACGGAGAATGATCCATGCATTTCAATCAATGAATTAAGGTAAGATTTTGTTATCTTTTGGGCAAAAGAAATAAAACAAGAAATAATGATGATTGTTTTGATTTCTGAGCATACCTTGGTACCTCAGAATCTTTGTGGGTACTTGGAATGTTGCTGGAAGATCTCCAATAGGAAGTCTAGCTGTAGATTTGGACGAGTGGTTGAATCTAAAAGATGCCGCCGACATGTATGTTCTTGGGTATGTAATAATTGTGGGTTATGATCTTAACGTCCTTATCTCTTTAATTCCTAAGTTAAAAGTGATAGAGTAATTAATTTGACAGCAAAGAGTTTTCGCGCGCTTGCAGATTTCAGGAGATTGTACCTTTGAAGGCCCGAAATGTATTAGGTGCGGAAGACCCAACTGAAGCAACAAATTGGAACATGCTTATAGGGAAAACTCTGAATAACAAATATGGATGCCCTTGGTTGACACCGATGTTGAATATAATCTCAAGTGAGGATTACAACTATGTTGGAAGCCCCGACTTGAGCAGAAGGAAAAGTGTTGGCAGCCGTATTGGCACTCCAATGAGAGAGAGAACAAGGAATCAACATGAGAAGCTAAACGGAAGCAGTAAGTACAAGCTAATGGCAAGCAAGAAGATGGTTGGAGTCTTTGTAAGTGTGTGGATGAAAAGGGAATTGCTCAGGAAGTATTGCGTTTCAAATGTGAAAGTCTGTTCAGTTGCTTGTGGCATCATGGGTTGTTTGGGAAATAAAGGTGCGGTTTCTGTTAGCATGTCAATTGAAGGTACTAGTTTTTGCTTCATTGCTGCCCACTTGGCTTCTGGTGAGAAAAAAGGCGACGAAGTCCGAAGAAATCACCAAGTCTCGGAGATTTTCAGGCGATCTTCTTTCAGTCGATCCCAAAAAAACGATAACAGTTCTCCTCCTCTCACCATCTTAGGACATGAGTAAGTGGTCCTACCCGATACCTTTTTCTTTTTCTTTTTCTTTTTTAACAAAAAAAAAAAAAGAAAGAAAAGAAAAAGCATAACATCTTAAATTGGATTTCAACAAGATCTCAACTCAAATCACATTGCTCTTACACTAACATCTTAAAATATCAAACCATCTTAAACATTAAAAAAATAATTTCAATATTAGATTTCTCTTTCAGATTCCAAATAAATACTAATTAAAATCAAAAACATATCCGGTTACCTAAGCATTTGGGTGAGGGGAGGGTGGGAAAAAACCTTAGTAAAGAAAAATTTAAGAGGATGAAGAAAATTATTTAGTTAAATAATCTATGTTGAACGAATTACTGATATCTAACAAATTAAAACGTACTTTGTGGTGTAGCCGGATATTCTGGTTTGGGGATCTCAACTATAGGCTATGCTTGGAGGACAGTTTTGCTAGGCAGCTGATAAAGAAGCAAGACTGGATAGCGTTGAAAGAGTTTGATCAGCTCCGAAAGGAACAAGAAGATGGAAGAGTATTTCAGGGTTGGAAAGAGGGAAACATAGATTTTGCACCAACATACAAGTATTCTTCCTCAAATCATAATCGTTACTCGGGTGGCCTTCCAAGCAGATCAGGAGAGAAGCAAAGGACTCCAGCATGGTATAACTATCAATCACAGTTCTCGCTTAAAATTTTCAATGGTCCATATGAGCCCCCCACCCAAACCTAGGCTGCAAGTTATAGCTTGAACTAAATTTCCATTCTCATATTGTCAGTAGGTATAAATTGGAAATTATTTTCGGTTGTTTTAAATTAATTTTGTAAGAACAGTCCATGAAAAAAGATCATTTAATGGTGCAGGTGTGACAGAATTCTATGGTATGGGAGAGGAACAAGACAATTATCCTATTTTCGCAGTGAAAGTAAGTTCTCTGATCATCGACCTGTCTCTGCCCTATTCTCTACACAAATAAAGCTGTTGAGTCTACCAGTCCAGGAGTTATTGCAATGCACACCATTTTTCCCACCATAAGGCCTCCCAATCAAAGTGTAAGTTCTCCCTGATAGCCCCAAAATAGTTTTTCCAAGAAATTATATTTGGGCATACATTTCGGTATATTGTATCAGTAACATTTGTAAACTTGTTGCCATGATAAGATTGTTATTCTCATCAACATTATCGTCATCACAAGTATTGTAATTACTGCAGGGACTGAGTGACACATGATTAAGTGGCTAAATCAATTCCTATAGTTGATTGTAAAGGATATTGAAGCATCACCAACACAGATGCGTAACTGTATGTCAAACAGAATGGATACAGCTGGCCTATGTAGCTGCAGGCTGGCTTCTCCAGATATGCTATTGTCTCAGTCTTCTACTAATTTCTCCGTTTTCTTTGGGATCCTTATTTTTTTCGCAATGGAAACTAGATCTGATAGATGAAAATCATGAAATGTAAAGAATTGGAATGTCTTAATAGGGAATTATCCGGCGAAACATAGGGCATGAGGGTGTGAACATTGGGATTCTTTGAAACGTTTATGGAAATAAGCTGAAAGAATATTAATGAAGCTTTATAGCACAAAATACAATTCCAGACAACTAGCATTTTTTTATCACCTTTTGCACAAAATGGGCAATCGTCGTTCCTAGAACACAGGGCTTTTGTTCAACTTCTAGAGCCAGTTGTTTTCCATATGAACATAAGTGCCATGAATGTGTAGACCCACAAGTTCTCAATTATAGTGTATATATGATAAGATCAATACTATGAATGCAGTGATACCAAGTAGACTACTTACAAGGGATCAGTTTGCTTCATTTGCCTGAAGAAATCCATCCAGAGCCTCCACATTATCCAGATGACACCTGGGACATATACATCTCCTCTGCAGCTCCTCACCGAGAGAAGCACACGTCAATTCCAATTCAGAAGTCTGCTTGTTTCCAGTCAAAGAAACATTCTTGGTACGTTGTGCTCAGAAACTATGTTACTTGATGTACAAGTGAAATAGCTCAGACCACAAAAAAGAAAGCATAGTTTCCTATTATATGCTAATTAATTTTAATTAAACATTAAAGGCTTACTTTGATTGTTGAGATGACCAAGAAATAAGAAAAATGAGAATAAAGAAAGAAGGTAAAAAGTTTAAAAAATGAAACATTTTAATGTCAGTAACTGGCAAGCTTGTTAGCATCTCTTTCCTTCCCTGCATCTTCTTGATAACAAAAGCATTGACTCGTGGAAGGAGTGCCTAGTAGCAGCTTGTACTAAAAGCAAATATGGTTTTTCAAAAGGTGAAATTAGATTTATGAAGTGCAAGGGATTGTTAACAAAATGCTCATACGTTGAGCACTGACCTGAAATCATTTACCCATGAATTAAAACAATGACCATATCAGCTTGACAATATTCACCTTTTGAAAAGCAGTAAGTCATGTTACATTCCTAGAAATTATTTATAGTAAGGCAGTAAGTCAGTGAACTTTTAATTGGTACAACCCAACGTAGTTTTTCATAAGGATATATTGTTACGTCCTCTAACTCTTTTGTTACTTTAATTATCACGTCCATTAGAGACACCTTCTTCTCATCATCAATCAACTCCTGCTGGACCTGCGGGAGTCCCAGACAATTTAAGTACTATCACATTATATTCCAACAGAAATTTCAACAAGATTTCATATAAGAAGGAATAATAGATGTAAAAGGATGAACTCTTGAGGATAGGCATTTTGAAAATTGCATCATACTGCAGAACTTTTAGGAAGAGAATCAATTTCTCACCTCCTTTGAAAAATTCTGTTCTGCTTGGTATTCTTCTTCCTCTTTAGTTGTTTGAGATATTATATGGGCTAGTGTATCTTCCAAAGTTTTTAATGCAACTTCATTTACTTCCTTCACATGTTTGTGTTTGGCTGCTGAAACAACGTCACATGCTTCCTCAGTTTCTAGATAAGGAAAAGGACAATGAAAGTAATTCCATGCAAGAAAGTACATTGGAAAACCTGAGAAAGTAGGGAGGGAAGAAGAACGTGGGAAAAATGAGGGATTAGGGGAGAGGAATAGAAGAGCTTTTTGATATATGCAATTAGCAAAGTTGGCAAAATTTTGACTTAAAGTTTTACATGTATCTTAATTAAAG
This sequence comes from Corylus avellana, assembly GCF_901000735.1. Taxonomy (NCBI): domain Eukaryota; kingdom Viridiplantae; phylum Streptophyta; class Magnoliopsida; order Fagales; family Betulaceae; genus Corylus; species Corylus avellana. The sequence continues at coordinate 33,421,106 of NC_081545.1, forward strand.
CTTTTCTCCAAAATTACCAATATCTTCTTCGGTAATTTAAAAGGACATTGTCAATCAATAGTGGTAAACCATTCTATCCAGAAACTTCATTATTCAACAAGCTTCTGGAATTCAATCGAGGCTTAAACTTCAGTTGCCCAAGATGCAGGATTGATTGGTACTGAATTATTAAAATCACAAACCAACAAATCAGTTCCATCTGTAGAAGGTTTGGGTTTTGAACTCAGATACTTGGTCACCATATAAATTGGAAATAGTTGTATATTTGCAAACTTTTTATTTCAGGAACAGAAATGCTATGAATTAGTAATCAATTTCCCTGATATCATTAAAAGAAAAACTGTACACAAGCCATCACCTGCGGCAGTTCCAACATCACTTTCATGGTGAACATTACAAGCGATTACTTCTTGGAATTTCCTGCAATAACAAGCAGTAATATCCCAGCAGTAATAACAGGATACATCACTTAAAATTAAACTAGCACATTCATTGAAATCATGTATGATGCAAATGAAAGGCTACATATATTTCATAATGATGTAATTGAATAGTACAATGGACAGCGGTTCAGGGAAGTTTATTCTAATGCATTAATAAGCTCAAGGTTGCTATATCGCTTTTGTTGAAAATTGAATAAAAGCACAGGTACTACACTAGCTAAAAGGTATCTCACAGACTAGACTCTCTTTACCACTTTGACAATAGACACAATACTGATTTTTTTTTTTTATTATTATTATTATTTTTATGGATTTCTTTGTTAGGAGATTATGAAAAAGATGAAAAGAAAAGAGTAAAACGCTAAGATCTGTAGAAACGAGACCAACCTTATCTTAGTGTTGAGCTCAGACATTTGGCTTATAAAATCGTCTCTGAATGGACAATAAGAGCACTTAGTAAAAATGCAAGAAATCCATACAAAAAAGAAATATCATGTGGAGATGACAAGCCAGTACCGCAATGCTCCTTCTTTATGCTTTGCATGATCCAATCACATTTTCCCATACGTCAAGGTTCAATGGAACAAAAGATAAACAGAATAAGAGGTATACATGTGAAGGCAATCACTATTCAATTAGCCTTGTTATCAGAAACCAGAAGCACAAAGAAAAATTCGACTAAACAAAAGCCTGCTCAGTACCTTAAGAGCTTCTAGATCAGATCCAACAGCGGATATTTCGTCCTGAATCAGAGAAATTCTTGCCTGAAAGAAGTCAAATGTAATTACATTGAAAACAATTTGACTAGACTGGATCAAATTGAGCAGAAATTCAATCACAAATTGACACGAAATCCGAAGTAACAAAACCTCCGAGGTTTGAATTGAGACTTCGTTCCTAGCCAATTCAACTTCGTAACCTTTAAGCTCTTGCTCAACGGTTTCTTTTGTGCGCTTGGCGTCTTCGAGCTCCGCATTTGCTGCGTCGAGCTCAGACCGAAGCTCTTCGATTCCCTTCTTTAAGCCAACTACTCTTCTCTCTGCATATAACAAAACATGTGCAGACGAAGATCGATGGTTACTTTCAGAAAATGAAGAGAGAGAGAATTCAAAGTATCTGTTTGGTTGCCGAGAAAATGTAGGATGATAGAAGAAATGATCTTATTTATTTCTCAGATTTGAATAGCTAGGGACCAGAGGAAAAAGCTCATCACAATCGGCTGTGCCTAATTCTAGTATTTGGATTCGTTTCGACTCAGCTTGTTGTGTTTTTGAATACGAAAACAGCATGGCGCATGAGATTCAGAGTTTGTTTCTTTTTCCAACATTTTCTCGGGAACCAAATGGAGTATGTACCGACAAAGTACCTCCTTGAGATTTTTCAGAGGCGAAGTCGCGGATTAGGGTTAGAAGCTGCTTCTGAGGGTCACTTCGCGCCATGGCTTTTCAGCTTCGGTTTCGCGCTTCTTCTTCTGCTCTAAGCTCTATTTATTCTTGCTGTAACAGTCTCTCGCTCCGCGGTTACTTTATAAATCTCAACTATTATTATTATTTTTTTAATTTTTATCTTTTTTTTTTTTTCCATATTTAAAAAAAATAATAAAAATTAGGAAAACCTTAAGTAGGTTAATAAGTTTTTTTTTTTTTAGGTGGAATTTCCTGATTTCATTACTCCAACAAAACTTGCTCAGAGCTTACAATATGCCTAATACAATCCGGAATACCTGTTCTACATAGCTGTTCTTGCCTAGAGTTTACAGCCATTTTTGCTAAAGTATGCGCAGGTTCATTAGCCAACCTTAAGTAGGTTGGCTAATAATAATTCATTTGGGTTTTAGTTTCAAGAATACCGGTCTTTTTATTTTGTTTTTCTAGGTTGGCTAATAATAATTCATATGGGTTTTAATTTCAAGAATACGGTCTTTTGATTTTGCTTTTCTCTCACTTTATCGTTAAAGTTAACAATTTGCATAGAGATATGATCGAGGCTCAACTAAACCCTATCTAAGACCCAATTTTTGTAGATATATGTTTTGATTTTTGTCTCTTTTTTTAAAATTTTAATTTCGAACATGACACAACTCTAATATAGCTTTATTGCCACGTAAGTAAAAGTTAAGTTTTAGATGAGGTTCAGTTAAGCCCCTATCATATCTCATTTGTATATGTAACTCACACGTGTCTCATTTGAGACGCATATCTGCGCCTCAATATAGTGTCATGTTAGTAAGTGCCGAATCATTATTAAAAAAAATAACAAAAACAAAAGACCCACACTACTTAAGAAAACACAAAATTTGATAACCTAAATAGCAAACTCACATCTCCTTATGCTGAAACAACCAAAGATGGTGTTGTTGCTTTCTTTGGTGCCGTCCAATGCTCTTTTCACCGAGCTTCCATCCAATACAAGATTTAATCGTTGTGATTTTAAACTTGGGCAAAACATTAAAGATTAAAATATAAGAACCATATTCTTAAAATTAGAAGTTCAAAAATTAAATTTAACTCATATAAAAATTTAGGAAATAAATATGATTTTTTTCTTAAAAAATAATGTGACAAAAATTGTAATCATCCCACTTGAAAACAATGATAATTTTTTTTTTTTTTTTCAAAAAATTGTACATATAAATTATAAAATACTCAATACTCAATCAATCTCATAAACAAATGGTGACTGTTTTCGGCCCAAGCCCAGGAGAGAGTATCTTGACTTTCAGGACCTAAGCCCCAAATAAGTTCAATGCTTACAAAGGGCTTGGCCGCTGTTGGGTTAGTCTCGGCTTTTCCGAATCAGCACAAACTGACTCAGCCCGAAAACTTCAAAAGTTTCCAGCCCTAGAGAAAACACTAGACCAATCGCTCCGTGTATATATATATATATATATATATATATATAAGAGTGCTACAAATCTCAAACTTTTTTTTTTTTTTTTTTTTTTTTTTTAAAGTTAGTTCTCAAATGATATGTCATCAACTCATGAAATTTATTATTTTTGAAAGTATGTCACCAATTCATGGGATCGATGGTTACACATCATTTGAGAATAAAATTTAGGATGTGTAGCATTTAATTTTTCTCACACACACACACACACACACATATATATATATATATATATATAAAATTTGTTTAGGAGAATCTGGAGAGATTTTCTGTTTGAGAATACCCCTATATCCAATGTTGGAGACGTCTGTTTCTACAATTTTGAAAGCTTTTACGTCAGGAATTTGGAATTCAGCACAAAGTAATTATAATACTATTAAAAAAGAGACTTTATCTATAGTATTATGCATCTCAAAGTTTCAAAGTGATTTGTTAAACCAAAAATTTTTAATTCGAGTCGATTGCAAAAGTGCAAAACATGTTTTAGAAAAAGATGTTCAAAATATAGCAAGTAAACAGATTTTTGCCAGATGACAATCAATTTTAAGCATATTTGATTTTGTTAATACATCAAAGGAGATCAAAATTATATACCTGATTTCCTCACTCGTGAATTTTTGCAGGGAAAAGATGGATGAAAAGCCACAATCCAGTAAAAACAAAAATAAAACACATTCCATCAAGTCACAACCCAGTCACCATTTAGTCCTGAGCCCAGGAAATGTAAACCCTTATGACACATGTTCACCCATTAACATGTTAAACAAGTTTCAAGTTCTTGGCTCCCCAAGACCTACTTTTTCATCCACTTTAGAATCCCCAAGTCATCCGGACCCTTACCAATTGATAGAATGTCCTACAACAACCGTTATCCCTACCCAACAGAACTCTTCAAAAAAACATACAGCAACAAAAATTCTATACCAACCAGCCCATTACCTATACCAATAGATCTAAGTTAGTCCAAAAAACCTATATAGAAAACCTGTTTTTTGTAGAACATGACTAGCGTCATCTCAAGAATCCTTTGGATCTTGTAAAGAATTATTTCACTTCTAAATGGAATTTCATTCCATTTCACCCATCTAAATCCATTAATTTCTCCAGAGACATTTTACTCCAAACAGCATCAATTACCAAAGACTCTGTCCCAGACAAATATGATCTATAACATAAAAGAATAATCTTTGATAAAATGTATATCACAAAGATCATTTCAATAAAATAATGAGATCACCCAGTTAATCTCAAAGTCCTGCAGGGCCACTAAGTTCAATACAGCTACTATGATTACATTGAAGCATGGTCAAAAGTACTTCTTTATCAAAACAATAATAACAATCATTCCTGGTATCTTTGTTTTGATAACAATTTCAGCAGTCAACTCCTTATTTGGTTCAACAGATGGTGGCAAAGTCATGGGATGATTCTCGAGATTTTACCCCCAGAACTTACAAATGCTTTACAGCAGTTCTCTACAGCCTACAGAGTTAATGAAGCAGAAAGTCAATTTCCTTCCTTACTCCATATGGCAAAGAAATATAAAATCTCATGGCTCTTCAAATGGGATTATGCAATTGATCAAAGAATTTGCAGAAGAAACAAATATGTCCGCTGGTGGGACAAATACAACATTCAAAAAATCATTTCATCAATACAGAGAGAATTTCCTTCATTTACCACTTAAAGCCAATTCTTGGTAAGCAAATCACATTTACAGACAGAAATTGCAGAAACCATGGCCCAGGTCCAATGTAAAGAAGACCTCAAGGACCTTTGTAGAAGCCTTCTCCTTAAAGCAGAAGGCATTGAAGAACAAGGAGAACAAAGCCCAGTTTCGTCCTCTTCTTTGACAAACCAAGTAGAATCCATTTACCAAGATGCCCAAGACCCCTATGATCTTGGTGAAGATTGAGACTTAGAGAAGCCCAAAATATAGCAACCCCAGTCCCAAAATACCGCAATCACTGTTCCAAAATACAGCAAACACTGTTCCCAAATACAGCAAACACTGTTCCCAAACACAGCACTGTTCATGTCATTGTTCTGACGGTCATTACTGTTTGGCGGCCATTACTGTTCATGCAACTGTTCACGTACTGTTCATGTTGGCAGTTACTGTTTATAGCACTATTCAGCACTATTCACCCGATAGATCACTGTTCACCTACAGTATTCAGCTTTTAATTTTTTTTTTAAAGCCGCTTCAGTTCTTGTAAACACAGATCGGATTCTTCCGAACTTTGAACTACTCTTTTCTCTTCTCCCTCTCTGATCATTAGTGCAATCTCACAATATGTATGTCAGAATTTCATCTATGTATTACAGAATGTTTCATTCAATAAAAGCTTCTTCAAGCTAATTTTACAGCATCATATTTTCGTAAGTTTTTATTTTCATATATCTTATTTTCATTATGTATATTCTTGAATATATGTTTCCAATTGAAGCAGATTCAACATTTCATATTCATATTTATGTTTATATCTTTGTGTATCCTTTTAGATATTCTGTTCATATTCAGCCTACAATCTTATCTGCAGTCTCTGTCTAAATTTATCATTATGTCTTCAATTCTTCCGCTTATGTCAACTTGTTCTGCGAGTCCCCTCTTGGTATCAAAGGGGACTCGCAGAACGAGTTCACATAAGCGGAAGAATTGAAGACATAATGATAAATTTAGACAGAGACTGCAGATAAGATTGGAGGCTGATTATGAACAGAATATCTAGAAGGATACACAAAAATATAAACATAAATATGAATATGAAATGTTGAATCTACTTCAATTGGAAACATATATTTAAGAATATACATAATGAAAATAAGATATATGAAAATAAAGACTTACGAAAATATGATGCTGTAAAATTAGTTTGAAGAAGCTTTCATTGAATAAAACATTCTGTAATACATAAATGAAACTCTGACATACATATTGTGAGATTTCACTAATGATCAGAGAGGGAGAAGAGAAAAGAGTAGTTCAAAGTTCGGAAGAATCCGATCTTTATAAACTTTAAAGGATCAAAAATTTTAGTCTCCCATTTTAAAACTTCCAAAGATGACGAAAACATAAAAAAATTAATAGAACAAAACAATTACACAAACCAAAGCCTCATAGCCATATGAAAACAATTATATATATATATATATATAGTGAAATATTTGATACTGAATGAAACAGAGTTTCCTCTGAACTTCAGGCTACGACTTTTAATGGCACAAAAAATGAATTGCGAGAAAAAGCCCATGAAAAAAATGAGAATGTCAAATTTAAAAAACAATTTATGCAAAAATAAACGAAGCCTTAATTAGAATGGTCGCATCCATACAGATACTGAAAAGTTAAGAGAGTTCATCTGATTTAGATTTGAATGAACTCATCTAACTCAATTTATAAAATTATTATGTCATTTAAATATGTAAGAAACAAGTTTTTTTTTTTTTAACAGCTTTATTTAAAAAATTTTAAAAAATAACATTTTTAATATATTAATTGGAATAACTTCCTTCGATTCAGTACTAAAATAAATCTTTCCTTGAAAAATCCAGTAGATACTAGACAGTACAAACTGACTCAGCCCAAACTGACTCAGTTCAAACTAGTGTTGACACTATCATTAACACTAGCTAGTCGAGAGAAGGTGGCGTGCGACGAGGTGCATGCCGCGCGTGATGCTGGGAAGGAGGACTGGCTCGGTGGTGGCACACAGGCTCAGTGCTATGCGACTTGTGATATTATTGCTGTCTTGGATAAATGTAAGGTGGTCCAAAAAGGGCACCACTCAGTCAAGGGGTCCACCTGTAGCTTTAATAGTCACTGTTCAGATCCAAATAATACCACCAAGTGCCTCCAACTGTTCAATTCCCAAAACTCTCGGCTATTGTTATTAATTGCAGAGGTGGTGGTGGTGGAGGAAATGCTATCGACACAGTTGGAAGGAATATTATGATCTAATGATATTGATCGTCGATCTGTAGCAATACTGCAATCCCACAAGTTGAGCTCGTCAACGTGTACTTCTTTTTTCTGAAGGTAGGATAGAAGACAATAAAACAGATCAAGGTTACCTCTGCCTACCCTTTTTGGGAAGGTTACGCGAGAGGGGGGCTTCGGGCTTCCTATCCTATTCGAGTAGGAAAATATTGAGCAGGACACCCACTCGTAAAGGATTTTGTGCGGATATATAAGAGTTTTTATGTTTTGGAGAAATATTAATTAGGCCATTTTCACTCTCACAGTGCTTCTTCCACAGTACTTCTTTTTACACCGTTTTTGAATTGCAATTAAATTTAAAATAAATATTATTAAATTTTGATCAAAATATAACATTAAAAGTTAATAAAAAGTATGAGAGTTTAATTTCTTTCTGTCTGAATCCTTTTTAACTATTCTCCCATTATTATCCTTAACCTTTTTTTGTACATAAAATAACAACAAATCTGGATCCCAATAAAAATAAGGAGCGTATGAGTCTCTGAAATAATCATAAAGATGTGTGTGTACAGTGTGCACAGAAAACTTGAAAATGAATAAAAGCAAATGACAAAAATGGGTAATTGTCTACCACTTAATTTACAACTATCATGCATGGAACAAATGTCAAGGATGGAAGAGGGGGAGGGGGAGGTAAGGGCCATGGCCGCCCCCCTCTCTCCTTCTAGTTACAAATTTATAGATAGTTAAGTATATTTCGGCCTAAAAATTAAGTTTATTAATGTTTTTGGCCTTCCTAATTATAAGAATCTAATGGTGCTATTTCCAAACTATTAACTTTCTTTTGTTGCTAATAATATATGTTTGTATGTGGTTAAAGAAGAAGCTAGCATCCCATCTTTTACTCATACCACATGCTTTCAATTTCATGCATAAGAAAAGTGTTATTCTATCTCAAACTCTCAAGAAATGTTTCATAAGACAAATCGTTCAAGTCATATTATCCCACCTTCTTCCTTTGGTGTTTTTTTCTTTTGAGAATGTGATATTGGCGGACAGAAGAAACTGTGGACCAATAGCCATGCGCATTCACATAATGTTTCACGTCAATATAAATAGACAACATCGTTCCTGAAAAATGCTTCCTCTTTTTATAGTAATGTTACTCATGGTACTGGAGAAAAATGTATGTATATACATAATTTTCACGAGCAATGGCGGTAGCTTCGCCGTCAAATCCAACGTCAATTCATACAAATCGGCATTCAACCAGGCACGCTTGTTTTGTACTCTGGTTGTTGTGTGTGCAAGATGCCACTGCCACTGGCTCTTCATTTTACCTAGGAAACGTCTCATTTTGAAAAGCCAAAAGAAGACAAAAGGAAGTGAAAAGTTGGCTATCTATCTTCCTTTTGGTTCCGCGTTTTACTAAGGTCAACAACAGTAAACGCACGCTTGAAAAGAGCCGAAGTTGTGTCCTCATCACACTCCTCCTAACTAGCCCACCTTTCAGCAAGCTCATCATATAATGTTAAAGCAGCCACATTTCTTTATCATAGACCAAGTTATTTGTTTTTTTTCCCTGAGTCATCGCAAACAGGGACGGAATTAGAAAGTGGGCCCTAGGGGAGGAATTAGGTGTATTGATGGGACAGTAGTAGTCCTGGTTCCTAAAAAATGATATATGTTATTTAGTACACTCTAGTATTGTTATATAAATACGGTGGTGTAATAGTAAAAATTAACTATTAATTTTTTCTTGTTATAAGCTCCCGTTAGTTTAAACACAGATTTTCACTGCTATGTCATTATAGTTGTATAAAAATAGTAGGAGAGTCTACTAAATAACTTTATTCTTTAAAAAGAATATCAAAAATCTAATGATGATTTTAAGAAATAGAAAGTTGAAAGAAGGACTGAGGAATGATGTATAGCACATCTCTTTTTTTTTTTTTTTTTTTTTTTTAATTATACTCCAAACTATTTTTTAGTTTTGGCTCTGAGCCCTGATTTTGAATTTTTATGCATTTTTTAGAGGAGTCAGAGGGGCTTGTGGCCTCTAATCACAAACCTAATTGCTACTCAAAAATATCAGCTCATATTTGTTAGAGTTTGTTCTGTTTGTCAATGATTTTCAGACAATGTTTTTGAGTTATTTGTTAGTATTTGTTAAATAAATATAAAATATAATGGAGAACGAAAAAGCATTCATGTCATATCTTTCATGCTCTCAAGACAAATATATTAATAAACAATGAGAAATGTTATATACCACATCATGACAAGGTATAGTAACCCTTATATTGTTATTATTTAAAAAAATAAGAATCAATAGCCACTAAGAAAATCATGTCACATGAGCATAATAAGATAAAAGTTTGATAAATATGTGGTGTATAACATTATTAATAAGGGTTAAATACCTTATTCACCCTGGTGGTTTAATTTTTTTTATTTTTTGACCCTCAGGATTTATTTTTTATCACAGGAAGTTCTTCTGATTTGCCTAAAGATGGAGATGGTCCCTCTGTTAAAATTTCGTCCAAAATTTGATGGAACGTTACGTCAGCACCAATCATGGTTTGACACGTGAAAAAATAATAATTTTAAAAAAAATTAAAAACATTAAAAAATATTAAAAAAATATATTTAATTAATTTTTTTTAAAAAAAAATGAGGGTGGCCTTTGGCAATGGGGTGGCTGAAGGGCCAATTGAAAAAAAAAATAAATAAATTACCAAAAAGCCCTTTGGGGCGGCTAAACCACCCCAAGGGCCATGGGTTGGCTAGCCACCCCCAAATGGCCTAAGGGGGTGGTTGTATTTTTTTTTTTAATTTAACTTTTTTTTAAAAAAATTTATTAAATATAATTTTTAAAGTCTTTTAATGTTTTTAATTTTTTTTTAAAAAAATTATTATTTTTAATTAATTAATTATGTGGACACGTGTCAAACTGTGATTAGTGTTGATGTGACATTCCGTCAAATAAGGAATAATCTCCGTCTTTAGGCAAATCAAAGAGACCTCATGTGATAAAAAGTAAACCCTAAGGTTTAAAAAATAAAAAAAGTTAAACCACATGGGTAAATAAGATATTTAACCTTATTAATAAACACAAAATAGATATAGGCAAAATTTTGCCTTTATCTCATATCAAGATATTTTTCAAGAAAAAACTATAGCTAGTTCCTCAAAGACATTAAAAACAAACTAGTCATTTTTAGCCGCATGCTAGCATGGGGTTTTAACTCCATTGTGACAAGTAGTCGACCAGTTAACCCCTAGATATCCGACACATTCCACCTAAAAGAGTCTTAATTAGTCAGCTGGGTCTCTATTAATCCAACTTTTACTAATTTTATGAAAATTCATGATGAGAAAGTGGCTCCTGCAATACTTGATCTGGGATTCCTTTTGCAATTAATTTGGTTCTCAATCATAGCATCACAACTTTTTAAATTGGGTGGGCTGGGATACAAGTGGCAATTTAAATTTCATATGATTGGTGAGACGTACTTGAGAGCATCCCCAAGAGAATGTACCGCTTGCTATTCTGAAACGATGAACTTTCACGATAAAAAGAATAGGATCCCTAAAGGAAGGAATAAGCCACAGAAGATCGGAAAGTATTCATATAAAAAATAATTAACATTATCAAAGAATATTCGTGATAAAAATATAGGGTTAGTGGCAACAGTACGTAATAGAAGTAAAAGTGAACCGTTCACTTTACATATTAAAATTGCATATGAAACCACGCGTTCTAAGGACACATATAAGAGGATCTTTAGCAATGATATGTATAATTGCCTACATTAATTAATTACTACCTTTTTAATACACACTTTTAACATATTTTTTATAATTTTTTCTTGCCAATTCCAAAAATTAAAGATACCCCAATATCAACAACCACTGCTTGTTTTTTTTTTTTTTTAAGAAAATCTCTAAGAAATCTCATTCTAGAAGAAATCAAAGTGATGTGATTTATAGTTCCCTCTCAATAATATCACAGATACAACTAGAGGTGTTAACCATTGTGCTTGTTTATAAGAGCACTCTCATCCGGCTAATCAAAATAATTTAAATGTTATTTTGGCTAGCCAAAATGCTAAAATGAGATTAAAATGAACTGAAGGCTGAAATATTTGGTGAACTGCTATCGTGATTAGCAAATTTGGTGAGCATTGTCTTCTTCACCAAATGTGAAAAAAAAAAAAAAAAAAAAGCATTTAAAAAATATCTAACATCCTCTCTTCTCTCAAAGAAAGCTAAGAATAAAGAAAATTTTAAAAATAAATATTTAAATGGAATGATAAAAATGGATAACCAAAATAGAGAGCGGAATATTAAGTGCTTTAAAAAAGTAAGCAGTTAAATTGTTTAGCTAAGATATATAATAAATTTGCGGAGCGAGATGTGAAATGTTGACGTTATGCTTTTAGAAAGAATCTGTTAAAACTCGTTTGTGGGCATTGCTTTAAACTAAGCTATCCAAAATGCTTTTAGAAAAAAATTAGAGAAAAGTAGTCCACAATAATGTTCGAGCTCCCGAGTTTATGCCAAGAATTAGTACGTTGGGCAGCGAATCGGTATAATGAAAGTTTGGTTTCCGCACAAAGGGTTGTCGAGAAAGCATAATATTATTTGAAAATGCTTGAATATGAAATGAAATAAAAGATTAGGATGATCTAATAATATAGATTAAGTAATGATGGGCAACACAAATACTAGTGGGAGATCAGGAGCAATATATTTTTGTGCAATTTGAGGCACTAGCTGGATGCTCCATCTTTACTGTAATAGAATTAATGTTTATCATTTAATACAGAATTCCTGTTGCATTTTGTGCGCTTCGGTGCCACCAATCCATTTATAGTTTATGATGACGCTACTGAGAGGCATTGCCAATGTTAACCAATGGGCACAATAGACTTCTGCCTTCTGCAGCATTCAATATTATGGATTTCAGCATATTATGTATGATGCTCTTCAATAATGAACTGCAAACTTGTCTCCCAACCGCAAATTAACTTGTTGATTGCATTTCCCACTTAATTAGGCTCTTTTTTTTTTTTTTTTAATAGTCTGCCTCCATAATTAGGTTCCTTTTGATCTTGCTTCTTCTCCCTTCTGCATCTCCGAGTGCGTTTGCCTTTTCATTTTTGATTGATAGACGAATAGACAAGGATCCTTTAGAGCATTCATACCCGGCTCAACAAAGTACCCAACCATCTGTTGAGGCGCTACAATGCTCAGCAAATTTGCATAGCACTTTAGCTCAACAATGCATATCATATATATATATATATATATATAATAAAAAATGCATCCACTCCCTCTCCACTAATTAAAAAATGATTTTATATTTCTTGAGTGCTCTATGTTGAAAAAAGAATAAAGAAATAATAGAAAAATAATATTTAAATGATAGAGAAAGAATATTTAAATGAAATAATAGAAGTTAAAAGTTAAAATGATGAGCCGGATGTGGGTGCTTTAAGAAAGTGAGTAGCTAAAATAAAAAAATATAGTTATTTTAGCCAAACATTTGATGAGTCGGATGTGAATGCTCTTATTTTCGAGATGAGGACGCATATATAATCTCTCTGTCTTTGATATATTTTTCACTATTTTTGACATACTCTAAAACTAACTTTTAAAAAAAGGGATAGGCAGTTCGATTAGAGGTGATGTGAAAGGTTTTTCAACTCTTCCGACTACAATAGACGTGAAAGCCGAAACAAGTATTTTCGACTTTGTCGAAGTCGATGCATGCACAAATTAAACCCTATCCATGTGTGGACCACTTTGTAAAATCAACCTCCCTTGCAATCGAAGTGGCTTGTGCTCTTTGGTTGGTTCGCCACGTTCCTAGGAAAGTGAACCTCCACGCCCACTTGATTGCTAAATGGGTTGCATCTTCATTGTTCTTTGATTAGAAATGTTAGATTTTTGGCCTTTGATTTATGTTGTCGCAAACAAAAAATGACGCTTGAAATAGTTGCGAAAATAGTTGAAGAGAACGCCAAGAGGGGGACAATGTTAAATGCTAGAAGAAGTTTATTAAAGGCCACAAAAAAGGTGGCTTTGATACCATGTATATATAATGTAAGAGATAGAGCGAAAATGGAGATCGAGATAAATAGAGAACACAAGAGTAGGGCTACATCTTTATCATATTGAACTATATAGGATTGTATTACAATGTGTGGTATTATATAGGAATTTAGGTATAGTAAACAAGGAGATATAGACCAAATAAAATAAAAAAAATTGATAAAAGACGTAGAAAGAAACTATATCATAGTTAATCATAAAAATTGGAATGACGTGACAATCTAACAACATTAATCACTAGAGTGGACTAATGTTAATACTCATTTTTCATCCTACTTCCATAGCATTGAATTGACGTGGTAGTACTCATTAGTCCAATAAACCAAAACTTCTCTTGACATTTATGTCATCAGTTTAATTTTTAAATAAAAAAGGTAATTTTATTTACGAAGATATATTTTTAACTGTTAATATATAATATTATGATTTGACATTCGATTGATCAAACTCCTAATCAAACCTCTCACTTTTGGTTGTTCATTAAACGGCCTCAATATTGTTAAAACAATGGTGTTAATCACTCACTCTGACTTAAAAAAAAAAAGGCAGGGGGATTGAGAAAAGTAGTTGCCTGACATCTATGACTTGTGAGCCTGTTTAGCACCCCAAGTACAGAAGGCAGGCGTTCACGCCTCTCTAAGTTTGAGAAGAGTAAAGGAAAGGAGGTGCTTCTCAATATCGTTCAGTCAAAGTGCTCATTGGGGTCAGGGTCCCCTCATGCTTGCCAACTATAGAGACAAGACTAGATTTTGCGATTGAGGGCCATATAGCTTGTTGCATTCTAAATCCGGAAAAATCGCTCTCATTTCAGTCCTGGATGTGGAAAGACGAATCACTTTCCCTCGTAAGTAAAGCACCGCCACCACCACCACCACCACCAGTTGCCATGAACAGTAAAAGCAGCTCGAACTGGTACAAACGGTCATTTTCTTTCAAGAATTCTCCTCGATTTGACCTTATCGACTTCTTTCTTTCAAGAAGACCCACTAGATGATAAGTAATGAATTAAGTACGTTCTTCTGCACCGTTAAAAAAATAGTAATTGTCAAAAGTATTAATTAATTTTATTTATTTATTTATTTTTATCGGTTTAAGTTCGCGGAAGAAGTGGAATTATTTAACGTAATATTAGAGTCGCGATTCTCAATTATATTAATTAAATATTTAAATTTAACCTTGACTCTATAATTTATTTATCATTCAAGTACTAAAACAATGGCGTGTAGTGTAAAAATATTAGCTAAATAATTAAATTTATCAATTTTTTATGAGCATAAGCTTTTGGTTTTGAAATATATAAGTGATGATTTATCCATAAATGCGTGAAGTGCGTTTGTTACATGTGAAACAACTTTAATCCTCACTCCCATCGAAATTTCACAAGATATATTATCCGTCATGCACCTCATGGTCCTTCTCTCCAAAAGAGTAATTAGTTGGTAACATGATTCACTCTATTTCAAGTAAAATAGAAAGAATAATTTTATTTTACAAATCTAACAGTGTACATCAAATTTTGACTAAAAAATAGCTCTTAACGAAGTGGAGAAGGTACTTGTCCGATTAGTTCCCATATTTTTCAATGAGAGATACCTCCAAGTTCCATCCACTTAAAAGCACAAGAGGGGGGGATCTAAATTGGATAGGTAGGGGTCGCTTAAATGCATTGTCATAAGTCCATTTGGGTAATTGGGTTCCTGCTAAAGCCAACTAAACAAATCGATATCTATCTACTTGGATAATAGCCCTAGCCTCACTCATTTTGGGGGTGGGGGGGGCGAAGAAGAGAGAAAGCTAATCAATCCACTAATGATTTTTCTGGTGATGCCGTATGATCGTGTCAAATATATGATTATCACACCTTCTCTTTTTGAAGAATTCATTCGCTATGCTACAGTCGAGTCCACCCAGTACTAGTAGATCAAGTGAGACAAATCCATACCACACAATGAGGAAATACATGCCCCCATCAATTTTATGGGTCGGGGCGGACACGAACATCTTTTTACACTTCTAATATAGTGCTGGCATGACATCATATATATATATATATAAACAATCACTTATTATAATGCGATTGTATACGTACAATTGTTTTTCATTCTATTACATACATATCATTCTTCTATATATATGAATCACATTTACGAATTGAACAAATTAACCTTGTTCGCTTCGAAACCAGAGCTCCAATAGCTGCAAACTATACATTATGTGGTTTGATTTGGCGAAAAAGGAACTAGGGGGGGTTTATGATCTATTTAGGCTCAAGAATGATGATAAACCTCTCTCACAACAAAGGAATAATGCGTCTCTTAGTATATGGAAGTCGTGATATGTGAGCCTTATATCTAAGATTTATATTTCAGAACATGTGGCGTTCAAACGATACTTCAACAAAGCCTTTTTTGATCTTCTCGTTCAAATGGACTTCGCGTGCAGTTGCGAATGAAGCTATTTAGAACTACTTTTGATCATCTATCTGTTCGCTTGCAACCGATCCATTCTCGTTTGAACCAAAACTGTTTTGTTCAAATGAGATCTTCACGATTGAGCTACTTTGTTCCGAATTTTTAAACTTTTATTAAAAATCTTATTTTGATCTAATAAATATTGGAATTGAAAAATATTCATAAAATAAAAAGTTTTATCCCTTTAAGTTAACTTTCTATTGTCATAATAAAAAAATATGGTCGTTTTATTCTCACTAATTCTATCCTTGATAACATACAAAAATTAGATTCTTATTTATTGAATCAACTTTTACACTAATTTAACCATAGACATAAAACTTAATTACGACCAAACATATTTGATACTGAATTAATTACGACCAAACCAACTGACAACACCGGTGTTAGTAGGGTTTTGTAATATTAACCGTTGATGATAGATATTTACAAACTTCATGGGATGATTAGCGTAGAGACCCAAATTTCGAAACACTTAGAAGTGCACGTACACTATCATAAACGTCACTATCTACTTACATAAAGGCAGTGGATGGATTCTGAAATTGAGCATCTTGGCAATTGCTAGAACGACTGCACAAACTAGCAGGAGACATATGTGACATCTAAAGTGGCATATAAAGCCGTCGCTAATTATCACCTTCTTTTTGTTAGTCAAATGTTTACGCAATTTGAGATTGATTGCCGAATCTTTTTTCAAATAATTGGACAACTGAGTTGCGCATAAGCATGTCCTGGACAGAGGCTGTACGTGTCTGCTGCTGATTGCAACATAGCTCCGTTATTTCTTAGCTTAATAATGACTCATCAAGAATTGAGTGAGTGCGGTTTCTGAAAAAAGAAATTAACAGACAAAGGAACATACAAACAACCTGCATTTAGGGCTAGCTAGCTGCTCATTCGATCTGCAGCTTGAAGGTGAATTCAATTGATTTATGAATCAGCATATTGAGGATGTGTTGATCGCACCGTCAGACTCAACTAACGAATACCTATAAGTAGTGTTAAAACGATCAGAGGTTTGTCGGAATTTATCGGTAGAGAAACTTCTGATGCTTAAGTTACCAAATAAGTAGGGTAAATGACTCTAAGGTGGAGAGCTTACGTTGTGCATATAATATTGGTTATGCGAACTTACCTGAAATAATCGTGTATTCTTTTCTTATGTGTTAGTAATACGAACTTGGTTAGGTGTCATTCGTTAATAGGATATGGTCCTAACCAGCTATGGCACCAAATTGTGGCTTACGGGCAAATTATATAGTAGCCAGATTCTATGTCTTGAATCAAGGAGCAATTGAGATGAAATTGTGGGGATGCTGTCCTTCGTGGGCGCAATCCTGATGTTCTCCATGTATTTGCTATGTTGAGATGGACATTCGAACTATCAAGGTTCCTTTCACTTGGTAGGGTTTTATTATTATGTTCTACTTGTTAAAGTAATAATTACGTGATTAAATTTATATCTTCCTATAAGTTTAAGTTTTTTGGATAACTGGTTATTTAACGTGACATCAGAGCCAAAGGTCATGAGATCGAACTTTAACTCAGCCAAATCTCTCCCCATTTAAATTAAATATTTCACGTGTTGGGCTTCACCTGAGTTTGAGCCCACACGTGAAGGGGAGTGTTAAAGTAATGATTAAGTAATTAAATTTATCTCTTCCTATAAGCTTATTAAGCTTTTTGGATAACTGATCATTTTGTGTTAGTTGGATAACTAATCATTTTGTGTTAGCCCCGACCCAAATCACATGCTTTCGAGTTCGTATTCACAACTTGAGTTGGCTAATGGTATATATTATCCAGCATATCTCTCTTTCTCTCTCTCTCTCTCTCTATATATATATATATAGGGGTAGGTATGTATATAACATGAGTACGTAGATCACTAGCTACAATATTTTTCATTAACATATATAGATGGCCGGCCGACTGACAATTTCATAAATTTGCTTATGACCATCCAAGATATTATTTGCATTCTTAAAATGCAGGAGTAACACTTTGAACGTACGTACGTAGGTAATTCATTGTCGAGCTCTTTTTTTTTTTTTTTTCCTGTGCGGCTGTGCCTCATTTTTTTTTTTTTATAATCCTTTTTTATGTTCCTAATAATCTTAAACCAAAAGTTCCAAAATCTAACAGTTTAGGCATTCAAATTTAACTTTGACAAATTCAAAGTTTTAAATAATTAGTGTTATTTCTCAAGTGAAGCAATATAATGCAGATTCAAAGTTTCAATTCAATATATACCTTTCTTTTGATACCATATTATATTTCCAGTTACTCTAAAAGTTTATATATATAATAATAATAAAAATCGGACCAGCTTCTCACTTTCAACTGCCAAATTAAATCTTGATTCTTTAACTACCTGCACTTCGAAAAGGAATACAAAATTCCTAAATCAGTAGCGTATATAATTGTGTCAATTTTCAGATTGTTTAACTAACTTTTTTTGTTCTTTACAATATATGCCTGGAAGTTAACGACATGATCATATCAAACATAAACGTCATGGCATGCGTTTACAATGTTCGATCTGTAAAGCTTGTGGGATGACAACATAGAATATTAGAATATTTGAGAAAGTCAGACACATCCCAAATTTGGAGAGGGTTTTGAGAGCTTTGAATTAACGCTTGGTTAGTAGAATGAGATTTTTTCCTTCTTTTTTCTTTACGGGAAAGCTGGTGGCTCCGGATTATAATGAGGTTGCTTTCAAACAAACAAAAATAATGACCCTGTTGGAACGAACATCTCAGGACTCGTGTTGCACATTGACATAATAAAAATTAAAAAAGGTTTTTTTCCAAGAAATTTCCTTAAATTCAATCTGAATACATGTGATTAGGTTTTGTTCAAACATATATATGTAGCTTGATTGGGACATAGACATACGCATGGTTAATATGGCTAAGAGCCTATTTGGAATTGTGTTTAAGAAATAAAATTTTTAAGTCAAAAAGAATTTTTAGACAAAAACTTTATTTTTAAGCTTTTGTTAAAAGTGCATTTTGATCATTTTTAAGCTTTTTTTTACCATTAAAAACGTTTTTAATTTTCTTATCAAACGAATACTTTTTCCTTTAAACATTTTAAATATTAAAATTATTTTTAAATTTTTCAAATGCAGTCTCAATGGGCCTAATTATATTTGATTATGAAAGGCCGTGAGCTTTCCTTTCTTCCAATATTTATTGTTGTTAGGGAGCAGAATCAAGATTTTTCAGAGGAGTCAAATCATGATCAAGGAATTAAATTTATTTAATAAATTAAAAAAAAAAGATAAATATAATAGACAAATTGTTACAGACAAGTTGGAGATTGTTTAACGCAATGAAGAGAACAAGTAGGACGACGGACAGGCAAGCTGGGTTAACGTCATATATATCACCGCCCTAGCTATAACTATTCCACCATTACTTATTTATTTATTGACGAGCGCGCGCGTATGCAAGTACGTCACCCTCTTCCTCGAGTTTCTCTCTGCGTCACTGAAAAAAAGACACTAGATGAAAAAATTCATTTTTTTTTTAGAATATTCATTCGATAATGTTAATCTGGCACTCCAAACTAACTTAGATATAAATAAAAAATTACTTTAATAATTAATTTGAAATTAATACCACGTCTTCATTGCTGAACAACTATAAGATTAAAATATAATATCGAGTATTTTTTTTTTCTTTACCCTTTTCCCATTTCTTTACCTACAAGTATAGCATTTCCTTTTTCCTAGAAAGGGTTACTACTACTTTTGGTCTGACTTGCGGCATGAGTTTACGGTTGGAAGTGCCTCTCACAAACTTAGTGACATGTGACTTTAATAAAAAGTAAACGTGGACTAATTTCATCCATCTCCTTGCGTACACGAGTCTATCTACGTCTCTTTCTTCCAAGCTTTGGCGGCAAGAGTTTGCCGGGTTGTTGTTTTCTCTGTCAAAAGAAATTATGAGTCTTCATTTGATGTGTTAATGATATATACTTCATACGCTTCTACTGAATAAATAGGTTGCTGCAATTTTGTTTCATGTGCTATCAGAATTAGTAGCAATTTGAAATACCAATTGCTATGAATTTCAATCCTATGCATATCGGTGCATGGTTTTTAGACTGCACAATTTTCATAGCGTGTTGGGAAAGTCCATTACTTCCTCCGATGATGATTTATTACTATAAAATTCTTTCTGAAATTGGGAAGGGTCTAGAATAAGAAAGTTATATCTGAAGCACCATTAATGGTGATAAGGCGTGCCATGTGCAATGCATGAAATGAAGTAGGGTGGTACATGTGACATCTTAATCTCACAGAGTCAAAAAAAAAAAAAAAAAAAAAAAAAAACCAGGTATTCACGTTTAGTGAATGAATTATGAAAATATTCATAAAAGTTAAATCACATGATAATTTTTTATTGAAAGAGATTAAATTTTTTAAATAACTGTATGAAGCTTCGATTATAAATTGACTAGATAATTCGTATATGAACCTTACCGTCTCTTTATACTTCTTAGCACTTGTCCCATTCAGTGCTAGGATTAAAAAGAACGGGATCATTTTTTTCACCCGGATATATACGACATATATACGGCCCTATCCTATTCTTATGTGCGCTTTGGTTGGTGTCAATTATATTTGTATGAGAGGCAAATTCGTGAGAAGCTCTTGGCTCGTCGTATAGTTTTTTTTTTTTTTTACTTGAATTCAAGGGCCGTTTTATATATGCACTACATGATAATTGTTTGTATTCTAAATTACGGAGAATTGTCGTTTAGGTTGGTGGACTTAGAATTTTCATTGTGGGTCTAAATGTAATGGATTAACTATTGATTTTTGCAGTGCCCTTTAATTACCTTTAAAAAAAAAATAAAACAAATTGCATAAGTTACAAGGGATACCTAACACCAGCGATATTTAATTCTTCTCCTGAGCTCTGGATACATGCAGATATTTATTTTATGTAGAATTATAAATTGATATTTTTGAATGGGATTGCAAGGCAACACATGCAGAAGATTTTTATTGAGTTGTCTATTCGAGGTACTACCAAGTACCAACAAACCACCACTACAAAGTCTACAATACAGGTTAGAAAATTACATGCACCCACATCAATGTGGTTTTACTGTTTTCTATCGTCACTATGGAATATGCCACCGCCTACAATCCCATGGGTGAAGATAAATAACACGTCCGCGTGCTTAACAAAATTTTTTTTTATTAAAATATTAAAAAAAAAAATTTGCTACCTTGCGTGCTTAGCACGCGGCGTGTTCTGAATTACGGTTCCAAACCCATAGACAATAACTTTAAAAATGCAAAAGAAGAAAGGAAAAAAAAAAGGCATATGCTGTATACTTTTGAATAATTGAAGCCCGAAATAATCAAATATATGATTTATGAACAGCATAATATATATATATATATATATATATATATTATCAACTTTGTAAATTAATTCCTTTGAAAGTCATATTCCAAGTTACCAACTAGCTACTAAATCCAATTCCTAACAGTAATGCCGACAATTAAGGCTCTAGATTCTCTGGAACAGACAACTAACCGTACAATAATTAATATAACCCCCAATCCCTAACAGTGATACATGCTGACAATTTGAGCATTAGATTCTCAGAACAGACAACTAACTGTAAAAACACAAAAACAAAAAAATTGACGTCTCACCCAATATTTAGGGAATAAATTAATGAGATGTAATAGTTTTAATTCGAGTTATTCATTTTAAATGAAAAGTTCAACAAATGAACTATTCAAGAATTGTCACGTTAGTCATTTTATAAAATTTTGAGTAGTTTCATTCTTTCACACATGAAATTTATCACACTGGTGTCACATTAATAATAAAAAAGTTATCTTGCGTGAAGAGACAAAAGTAAAAGAGACAGCAAATGAGAAAAGTTACAGGCAAGGTGAGACAACTAGTAAGCATGAGATGCAATATTTTTTTTTAGAAGGGGTGATAATTTTTGAACAAATTATTTTAAATGAACAGTTATATTAGAGTTATTGCACCTTGCAAATCTTAAAGGAAAATCCAAAAAAAAACACCGGCTGGGTCCGTAACCCCACCACATATTCCGGTATCGAACACATTGCAAATATTTTAAAGAGAGGCTTTGGTAGTGGGTCATATAGAGAGCCACTTATCGTCATTAATGACGCTTTTGTTACAGAGAGCATTAAAGTCAACCGCGATCCTCTCACTCATCAAGTTTTATTTTTAATAACACTAGACACGTCCACATGTGATTAATTTTCTGACCACCTCTTGTTTCACCAATTCTGGCTTTTCCCTCATACACACGCACCTATAAATACAACACCCTATTAATTTGCTTCCTTACCGGGAATGTAAGGGAGACACCCTTCTCGAAACAGATCGATAAGGGGCAGAGCAACCGCCGTAAGTGGTCTGGGAATCTTACTACTGTTTGTTTCCCGTGAAAGAGTGGGAAAATGGGACAGGAAAAAAACAGTGTGGTCATGAAGAAGAGTAAGGGCTCTATACGCTCCATATTCATGCACGCGGATGGTGTAGACCTGTGTTTGATGGCTCTTGGGATCCTTGGGTCCGTTGGTGATGGGTTCTCAACGCCGCTGGTGTTGTACATCAGTAGCAAGTTGATGAACAATATCGGCGATGCATCAAGTTCGTTAACCGAGAGTTTTACGCAGAGTATCAACAAGGTATCTCTCCCTCCATACGCCCTACCTCTTTCTCTCTCACACACAAACACAAACACAAACACCTACGCACTCAACACAAGCAAAAGCTAATTGGGTTTGGTTTTGTGGGTGACAGAATTCAGTGGCTCTAATGTACTTGGCTTGTGGGTCATTCGTAGCTTGTTTCCTAGGTGGGTTTGTTTCCTTTGTTATTATTGTTTGCTTTTTTTTTTTTTTTTTTCCAGAACTTATCAAACATTAAATGGTAATTATTACTTGTTTTTTTTTTTTTTTTTCTTTTTCCAGAGGGGTATTGTTGGACCAGAACTGGCGAGAGACAGGCCACAAGAATGAGAGCCACATATTTGAAGGCAGTGCTACGGCAAGATGTGGGTTACTTTGATTTGCATGTGACAAGCACATCGGAGGTTATAACGAGTGTCTCTAACGATAGCCTCGTTATCCAAGATGTTATAAGCGAAAAGGTCCTTGATTTAATTTTAAACATATTCAAAAACAGTAATTTAAACCACTAAATTTTTTAAGAATAATAATGAATACTGAATGATTTTAGCTTCGAATATATATCAGGTACCAAATTTTTTGATGAATGCTTCGATGTTCATCGGAAGCTATATAGCAGCGTTCCTATTGCTATGGAGGCTAGCTATTGTGGGGTTTCCATTTATTGTGCTTTTGGTGATTCCTGGTTTGATGTACGGGAGGACCCTAATGGGCCTGGCGAGGAAGATCAGGGAAGAGTATAATCAGGCGGGTACAATAGCGGAGCAGGCAATATCGTCCATCAGAACCGTATATGCCTTTGTTGGGGAAAGCAAGACAATTTCAACGTTCTCTGTAGCACTGCAAGGGTCGGTGAAGCTGGGGCTGAGGCAGGGCTTGGCTAAAGGCTTGGCCATCGGAAGCAACGGTGTCGTTTTTGCTATTTGGTCTTTCATGTGTTATTACGGTAGCAGACTGGTCATGTACCATGGAGCCCGCGGTGGCACTGTTTTCGTTGTTGGCGCTGCCATTGCCGTTGGTGGATTGTAAGCATATATGCCCTTTCTTTGCTCGATCAATTAATTTGATCTTTTGTACTTTTTGCATTTAAAAAAAAAAAAATCCTAAAATGGGTAACTTTATTCCTTTTTTTTTATTATTAATTAACTAATTTAATACTAGCTAAGTGCTAACACTTTGTTTTTCATGTTCGTGTACGTTGAACAGATCGTTAGGTGCAGGTTTATCCAACTTGAAGTACTTCTCCGAAGCAATTTCAGCCGGAGACCGAATAATGGAAGTGATAAAAAGAGTCCCCAAGATTGATTCCGACAGCATGGAAGGTGAAATTTTGGAACATGTTTCAGGCAACGTGGAATTCAAACACGTAGAATTCGCGTACCCGTCAAGACCTGAGAGCATTATCTTTAAAGATTTCTGCCTGGAGATTCCAGCAGGAAAGACCGTGGCCTTGGTGGGCGGGAGTGGGTCAGGAAAATCCACAGTGATATCACTGTTGCAAAGATTCTATGACCCACTTGCGGGAGAGATACTTCTCGATGGGGTTGCCATTGACAAGTTGCAGCTCAAGTGGGTAAGATCGCAGATGGGTTTGGTGAGCCAAGAGCCTGCACTGTTTGCAACCACCATTACAGAGAACATACTTTTCGGAAAGGAGGATGCTACCATGGAAGAGGTTATTGAGGCTGGCAAAGCTTCTAATGCTCATAATTTC
Source organism: Corylus avellana (assembly GCF_901000735.1). NCBI lineage: Eukaryota > Viridiplantae > Streptophyta > Magnoliopsida > Fagales > Betulaceae > Corylus > Corylus avellana. The sequence continues at coordinate 33,445,398 of NC_081545.1, forward strand.
ATTTGTCAGCTTCCCCAGGGATACGATACCCAGGTCTGTTTCCTTCTTGTCCCTTTCAACAGTCAACTATATATATACATTCATGTTAATTTCTTCCACCTAATCACAGATATCATCTCAAAGATTCTTTGGATAATCATCATCTACATACATATGTCTCTCTCACTTTCTCCATGTGGACTATATACAGTAGTCCCATTTTGTGCCGTAAAATATTTTATTATTCACATCCTTGTCAGAAGTAAATTTGTACTTTCCCTTCTGTGTCGGCCGGACCAGTTGAAACATTGAATAAAGCGGCGGGTAGTTCCTCCAATTGTGAAATATTGAGAGGGTAGGAATGTATCCGGTTACTCTATAAAGTACATGCATTGGCCGCCATGGGGCTGGGGACTTTCTTTTGACATGAAGATATGTCTTCCCAACAACCTTTTTACTAATTCGAACTAAAAGATAATTGCATGGCATGATTTTAGCTCAAAATATGATTTTGGTCACTGTAAATTGTATTAGATTATAGTTTCATCATTGGAGTACTTTTTTTTTTCTTTTTTTAATTTAATTTAGACTAATGCTACATACTACACTCTCATTTTACATTTATTTTATTTGATTATGTAGCATTTTGTCTTACTATAACATTACGCAATAAAAAATGTTACATATTATACTATTGCACTCATCTCATCAAGTTGATGTGACAATGCCCATCAACTTTTAAAATATATATATATTCTTAAAATAATGACTAATTCAAAGGCGAATGGCATTGTCACATCAACCATCATATAATAACCGTAACATTTAAACATTTTCAAAAGTAAATCTTTGCATGATTCGATAAACTAAAGATGAGATTAGGATCTAACAAATGTTTTGGAGGAATGAGGATAGCTTACAATTGGATGAAATTTGGACATTCCAAGAATCTCAATCCATTTTGAAAGTCAAAATATAGGTTGACCTTTTTGTTTGATTAATTAATAATGTTAGCGAATTATGTCCAAATAGGTTGGCGAGAGAGGTGTTCAAATGTCGGGGGGACAGAAGCAGAGGATCGCCATTGCGAAAGCAATAATCAAGAAACCGAGAATTCTCCTCCTAGACGAGGCTACAAGCGCGCTAGACTCAGAATCCGAACGTGTCGTCCAGGAAGCCCTCGACAAGGCCGCAGTTGGCCGCACCACCATTGTCATTGCTCACCGCTTGTCAACCATTCGAAATGCGGACCTGATTGCCGTTGTCCAAAATGGCCAAATCATGGAGACAGGCTCTCACGACGAGTTGATCCAAAACGAAGGCGGTCTTTACACTTCCCTTGTCCGTCTTCAACAGACAGAGAAACATAAAGGCCCAGAAGAAGCCAATTATGCGAATTCATCTTCCATATCAAACACGGACATCAACAATACGAGCAGTCGCAGGCTGTCTATAGTGAGCAGGTCAAGTTCTGCCAACTCAGTAGGGCCAAGCCGGGTTTCATTTGCCGAGGAGGATGGCGTAGAAGATAAGAAGTTTCCAGTGCCATCATTTCGGAGATTGTTAGCTTTGAATCTCCCAGAGTGGAAGCAGGCATGCTTAGGGTGTTTGGGTGCTGTGCTGTTTGGTGCGGTTCAGCCAGTGTATGCTTTTGCAATGGGGTCCATGATATCCGTTTATTTCTTGAAAAGCCATGATGAGATTAAGGACAAGACAATGATATATTCGCTCTGTTTCCTAGGGCTGGCTGTGTTCTCTCTACTCATTAATATCATCCAGCATTATAATTTTGCATACATGGGAGAATACTTGACCAAAAGGATAAGAGAGAGAATGCTTTCCAAGATACTCACTTTTGAAGTTGGGTGGTTTGATCAGGATGAGAATTCAAGTGGTTCCATTTGCTCTAGACTCGCCAAAGATGCCAATGTGGTACGTACTCCTTAATTAATTTCTACATAATTATAAAAATTATTTGGTAATCAAAAGTATTCATATAAATCGATGAAGCCAAGGACCACCTATTCATTGAAACCAATTGCTAGCTATTGCCTTAAGTAAGTTCAACTGTAGTTTTCACAGAAATTTTAAAATGATCAGATATTACTAATTTGACTTCTTCTATTTGGATCCATATAGGGGATTACAATAGAACCTTATTCTAGTGCTGAGGTCAAAGAATGTAGCAACATAGACCTGCGTCCACAAAAGGAAACATTAAACTAAGAGGGGTGAATTTAAACACATGCACGCCGGCAATTTTTTTTTTTTTTTTTAATATTAAAAAATAGCCTGGCATGCTTAGCACACCCGCGTGCTTAGAATCACGGCCCAAACTAAGATACTCACCAGACTCACCCTCATCAGTATCTTAATCAATTAATAAGCTGGCTCTAGCTGAGGATTTACTGGACCTATAATAGTAGATAGACTGACATATATATACAACTCTAGTAGTCTCGATCTTTCTTGGAGGGAATCAAGGGGGCATAATATGGCCCCCCGTTTTAAAAAATTTCCTTAAAATATATTTGTGTCACTACGTACATGAGCGGAACTAAAATTTTATGAGTTAGGGATAAAAATTTAGTTAAATTTGGGGAGGATTAATGCTTAATTAAACCCATGCATTGCAATTTGATGTGCCGGAAAAAACATTATGTTTTGCATGAATATGTCAGCTTACAAATTAAGTAGAACCACTTTGCAGGTGAGATCCTTGGTGGGTGACAGAATGGCCCTCATTGTACAAACCTTCTCAGCAGTAATTGTAGCGTGCACTTTGGGGTTGGTCATTGCATGGAGGCTCGCCATTGTCATGATAGCCGTCCAGCCGATCATCATTGTGTGCTTCTACACTAGGCGTGTCCTACTCAGAAACATGTCCAGTAAGGCCATCAAAGCACAAGACGAAAGCAGCAAGCTCGCTGCCGAAGCTGTTACCAACCTTCGAACTGTCACGGCCTTCTCTTCCCAAGACCGAATCCTGAAAATGCTTGAAAAGGCCCAAGAAGGCCCACGCCAAGAGAGCATTAAACAATCATGGTACGCAGGAATTGGGCTCGGCTTTTCCCAAAGCCTCACAACTGTCACCTGGGCTTTAGACTTCTGGTACGGTGGCAAGCTTATCTCCAAAGGTTACATCTCAGCGAAAGCTCTTTTTGAGACCTTTATGGTCTTGGTGAGCACGGGCCGTGTCATTGCCGATGCTGGAAGCATGACCTCCGACCTTGCCAAGGGCTCAGATGCGGTCGGCTCAGTCTTTGCTGTTTTGGATAGGTACACCAAAATTGAGCCCGATGATCCAGAAGGTTACCAGCCAGGGAAGATAACAGGCCGCGTAGAGCTTCGTGACGTTGAGTTTGCATACCCAGCTAGGCCTGATGTGATGATCTTCAGAGGCTTCTCGATCAACATAGAAGCGGGAAAATCAACGGCGTTGGTGGGACAAAGTGGGTCCGGAAAATCAACCATCATAGGGTTAATTGAGAGATTCTATGATCCACTCAAAGGGACGGTTAAAATCGACGGTCGAGATATAAGGTCGTTCCAGCTTAGGTCGCTAAGGAAGCACATTGCGCTTGTTAGCCAAGAACCAACACTTTTTGCTGGCACCATTAGACAGAACATTTCCTATGGAGCGTCCGATAAGGTGGATGAAACAGAGATCATTGAGGCTGCCACACTAGCAAACGCTCACGATTTCATCGCGGGCCTAAAGGAGGGGTATGACACGTGGTGTGGGGACAGAGGAGTGCAACTATCAGGGGGACAGAAGCAACGTATTGCAATAGCACGTGCCATATTGAAAAACCCGTCGGTGCTATTGCTGGACGAGGCGACCAGCGCGCTTGATAGTCAGTCGGAGAAGGTAGTGCAGGACGCGCTGGAGCGCGTGATGGTGGGGAGGACTAGCGTGGTGGTGGCGCACAGGCTGAGCACCATACAAAACTGTGATATGATTGCTGTGTTGGACAAAGGGAGGATCGTGGAGAAGGGGACCCACTCATCTTTGATAGCCAAGGGGCCCAATGGAGCTTACTACTCGCTAGTTAGTCTCCAAAGGAGACCGGAGACCAACCGCGAGGAGCAATCTGGCCACTCAACTAACTTCTAAGTTGCGATGAAAAAAACAGAAAAGGTTGATGAAACTCGGAACATTATGGCACTACGGGTTGCTTAAGCTTTAAATAATTCTTTGTAGTAATTATCTATCTTTTCTGTGTAAATGTATATAGGCCGAGAGTAAAAGGCATGCTTAAGATTGCAAAATGCAAAGTTTGCATCTATTTAATTTAGTGTGCTAGCTGGCTATGGATTTTCATCCACCTTTTGTACTCTTCTCCATTGAGTGTTCTAATTAATAAGTGGCTGCAATTAATTTAAAGTATTCTAATCAGTTAATAATTAATGCATAAAATAAACTGGTGTGCGCTAAAATAGGGCCATTTTAGCAACATCAGTCACATGCAGTACTCTTGGACAAAGAAAAATAAGCATATATACAATATTTAAATTACCAAGTGTGCATTGTTTCGGGGATTCCCGCATCTTGAAGTTTACATAACCATTGCAAATTGTACAAGATCACAAGATAAGCAATTCATTTATCATAAATGTCAATTACATCATGACAACATTATGATTAATGACATAGAGACCATTAATCGTGGGCTGCTATAAATCCATAATTGGTTAAGATATGTCTATTTTGCTAGCTACTTGAGTTGTAGGTCGTCAGATTTTTTGAAGTGTTCATTGAGACTACATGATACGTACTATCATTAGTAGTTTAAACTGAGTAAAAGAAACATACATAGCGATGATATATTTGATTGCTCAGTAAGATTCGACCTGCGAAAACCTATAAAATGCATAGAAACAATAAGAAACTTGTTAGGGTTTATCGGTCAGAGAACTTTTCAATGTTTAAAATAACAAAGAAATAGGGTAAATAACTAAAGTAAAGAGCTGAGGTTGTGCATGTGATCAATATGGGTTATGTGAACTTACTTGGAATGGTAGTATATTATCTTCTTGCGTGGAGTGCACTAACGGGTACGACCTTGGTCAAGTGTCATTCATTGGAAAGGGGGTATGACATTAATTAGACGTGGCGCCAAATCACGGCCTTGACCAAGTGTGGCACATAATTACGACTGATTGGTAAGTTATGGACGCAGCCAAATTCTCTACGTGGAATTGCGAGGCGGTTGGGATGAAATCGCAGAACAGTTGTCCTATGTGTCGCAGACTCGCAATCTTGTCGTTCTCCATGTATCCATGCATTATGTTGACATGGCCTGGAATAGAATTCTCTACTGTTTAAATAAATTGAAAAATATTCAATTAATTATATTCTATAAGTATTTTTGTCTTTTTACTTTTTTATGGAACAAAAATACCTTTCAATATAACTAACCGGAGATATTTGAATGGGAGAGTGTCCTAATTCGGCTGGCTGAACTATCTAAGATCCCTCTAGATGGCCATGGCCAGGTCTACCATGCATCTTTGTATTGGCCTTTGTAGTTTGGGCTTTATTACCCCAACCCTGCTTTCAAGTTCGTATTCTCAAGTCTCAACAATTGGGTTTATGGTCGAGGGTCTCTCTCTCATGCTCGCAATATTTGTCTTTAACATACATAATTAGAAAAAAAAACACATACATGCCCGGCCCACGGGCCGTGTCATTGCCGATGTTGGAAGCATGACCTCGGACCTTGCCAAGGGCTCAGATGCAGTTGGGTCGGTCTTTGCTGTGGTGGACAGCTACACAAGAATTTAGCCCGACGACCCAGAAGGTTACCAGCCAGAGAAGATAACAGGCCGCATAGAACTTCGTGACGTCGATTTTGCATACCCAGCTAGGCCTGATGTGATGATCTTCAAAGGCTTCTCGATCAACATCGAAGCGGGGAAATCAACAGCGTTGGTGGGTCAAAGTGGGTCCGGAAAATCAACCATCGTAGGGTTAATTGAGAGATTCTATGACCCACTGGCCACTCAAAGGCGCGGTTAAAATCGACGGTCGAGATATAAGGTCGTTCCACCTTAGGTCGCTAAGGAAGCACATTGCGCTTGTTGGCCAAGAGCCAACACGTCTCGCTGGCACCATAAGACAGAACATTGCCTATGGAGCGTCCGATAAGGTGGATGAAACAGAGATCGTTGAGGCTGCCACACTAGCCAACGCTCACGATTTCATCGTGGGCCTGAAGGAGGCCAGGGGTACGACACGTTGTGTGGGGACAGAGGAGTGCAGCTTGATAGTCAGTCGGAGAGGGTAGTGCAGGAAGCGCTGGAGCGCGTGATGGTGGGCAGTGGCGGAGCCACGTTGGTGTTTGGGGGTGCAACGATTTTTTTTTAAAAAATTTTCCTTTTCCCTGCTTTGTGGCCACTTGCATGTTGGCGCTCTGACCTTATATGCACACCAAGAAAATAAGAAGAAATAGTTAGTAGAAGAAGAACTCAATAATAAAACCTTCATATATATATATATATGAATACAAGTTGCTGCTAGGAGACTGATGGTGAACACAACTGGGAGAGAAGTAGAGTTTTGTATTTTTTTTTTTTTTTATCATTTCATGGGTGGTCATGAACTGCAAAGTATAGATTTTTGTGTTTTAGGGTGTAAGAATCAGCTTACTTTTTTTATTCTGGAAGTGTTATATTTTTGTTATGATTTTTTTTTTTTTTTTAATATGTCCGCACAAGAGGGGGGAGGGATTCGAACTAGTGACCTCCACTTCATTAAGTGTGGTCCCAGTTGATTGAGCTACCTCTTGGGGACATTTTTTGTTATGATATTGTTTAGCCTCTTTAGGCTTTGATCAAATTAAAAGAAGAATATATCTTAGTAATTACCGAACTAGCATTTTCAGTAATGAAAATTGTTAAAACACGACTTTGCAACAAAATTGAAGATGATTTTCTTGCAAATAGTTTATTTCTCTATATTGAAAGGGAAATTGCTGAGAGCTTTGATTTAAATTCGATATTTGATGATTTTGTACTTCTAAGAGAACGTAAAGTGCAGTTCTAGATACTTTTTTTTTTTTTTTGGTATTTCTGTCTTTTTGATATAGTGCCGACATATTACATTTCTAATATATCAATTTGAGCACATATTTATGAACTTATATATATATATGTGATGCATATATTGTGTAAATTACTAAATTTTTAGGGTAAAAAATTTTTTTAGAACACTAACAAAATTTTAACAGCACCCCCAATATAAATTGTCTGGATCCGCCACTGATGGTGGGGAGGACTAGCGTGGTGGTGGCGCACCGGTTAAGCACCCATTCATCTTGGATAGCCAAGGGGTCCAATGGGGCTTACTACTCCTTGGTGAGTCTCCAAAGGAGACCAGAGACTTACTAGTTCCCATGCAACATGTAGTATTGTTTTGTCATCATATGTAGAACTTCAAAGCAGGAATAAAATCTACCGCATCATCAAAATTTTATTGTAATTTTTTCTTTTTGTTTAATCTATAAATTCACATCCGAAGCATCTAAATTAATTAAACCTAGCTTTCATTCAAAGATGAATTTTTTGTTTTCGTTTTCTTTTCAATACTGATTTTCATTTGCAAAGCCCGGGCATATGAGACTTTTTTGAATCCAAGCTCGAAGAATAGTCAAAATTCAAGTTCAGAATCAGTTCAGATAAAGCAATTAAGTGAGATGTCAAACTCAACACTACTGCAACTAGAGGTAAAAAGGACGGTTGCGGTTATACTAACCGCATTCGGAAACCGCTAATCCTTTTTTTCACCAAAATATATAAAATTGAGCTGGCAACCAAACGCCCCATTTCTTTCACCAAAATACACAAAATTGCAAATCGCCCTGCTGAGCATCAACGGACTGTCGGAGGGAAAAACCGATGCACACCATGCTAGTCTCCGTTTTCAAACCAGCGAGCACAAGGTGGGAAAGGGGTGAGAAGATTGATTCCAGTATAAGGGCCAAAGAGTATAGTTGAGATCAAAGATGACAAGGTGAGGACGGTTCCGAACCAAGAGAGCGACGAGAGACGGCGAGGCGAGTTGGCAAAGAGAGACAGCGAGCGACGAGTGACAGCTTGAGCGTGAGAGGCAGAGGCGGAGTGTCAAGTGATTTAGAAAATAGGTTTAGGGTTAGAGAAATAGATGAATATATAGAAGTGTAAAACTACGTAGTTTTACCTTAAGTAATATATATATATATATATATATCAATTAGCGGTTTTAAAAACCCCACTAACCGCTAACAACTAGGCGGTTAGCAGTTAAAATGGTTAGCGGTTAGAAGGCAGTTAATAAAAACCGCATTTTCACTTCTATAGGTGATAACGATGGTAAATCTATTGCCATCTCAAAGACCCTTAGACAATGTAACTCCATAAATTCAGATCAAACCCAGAATGATACTTACTTTCTCAAACTATGACATAATTGATAATTTCTTCAAAATTTTAATTAGGACAATATACTCTATAATCGTCCCAAGACCAACAAAAAAGAAACTAAAAATATTATTCCACTCCTCTTAACCAAATGAAGAATTGGTCCAACCACTCCCATGGGGGCCACTTGATTTTATGAGCATGAAGAGTAGAATTGCCTTGATTTTATGCACGCTTAGGTTTTCTTCTCATTTTGTTTTTTTTTTTTAATCTTTAGTTTTAGTTTATTTTTTTAGAATTTTTTTATTTTATTAAAAGTATTTTCATATTTGAAGAGATATTAACAATTTTTTATTAGTTTATGAGGAGCATTATTCCAATTGTCACAGCTTAGTTCTCAGAAAGGTAACATGTGGACTATTCCTTTCAGAGCGAACCAACTTGCGAAGTCATTTCTTTGACAAAAAAAATATATATATAAAAAACTTCCGAAGTCATTTTGAATTCGCTCGGCCACTTCAACCTGCAAATCTGTTCTGACTCCTGAGAATAGTGCCGCCACTACACAACTTAACACGATGAGCCCACCCTCCGTTGATTTCTTCTTCTTGGTTTCTTCTTTGTAGGCGATAAAGCACCTGTGCTACGGCTACCTTTCAATTGTCTCCCCCCAGACGAGAAGCGATATTTCTTTTTTCCCCCTCGGAATATCGAAAAATTGCTCCTTTTCTTTTTGGTGATTTGTGATTGCGTGGTGGATTACTTTGTTTGCGTTTTGTGGGGATGAAGAGGTTCGGAGATGACGTTTACACTGACTCTTCTCAATTCAAGCGGCCGTTTGGTTCTTCGGGTGGGCGTGGGGGCTCGTAAGTTTCCTTCTCTTTCTATCTTTCTTTTTCCCTCAAGAATTTATTTGAATCCTTAAGTTTAGTTTGGGTTGCTAGAAACTATTTCATGCCGGGGTGGGTCTAGATTAGCGTACTTTGTCATGTTGGTCAGTTGGTGGTTATGATGTAGTTTGTATCTCCACCTTTAATGTTTTTTTCTTTGTGATTCTTGCACCATTGGTACTTGCTGAATTTATTCGAAATGGGGGTCGTAATCTGATTCAGTTCATTGGGTTTTCTTCCATTAGTTGATTCTGTAATGGGTTCTGCTTGTTCTAACGGATATTATTTCGAGGAAAAGTTGGAGACTTTTTTAAGTTAATTGAAAAAAATGGAAACTTTGATGTTGTTTGGGATAAAATTTTTTCGAAAATTATTGTTCTGTTGAAATTGACCATGCATCAGCAGAAAATCATAACATTTTGTGCCCTCATACAGAGCACAGAGCATGAATATGTTGTATGTATGGTAAAAATTATTCTCTAGCCTCTAGCTATTAATAATTTGGGATGATCATGGTTATTCTAATACTGTTCAAATTTGTAATTATTTTCTGGATGTGAAGCGATGGGCAATCCCATATCCCAGGTGGTGAAGGAGGAGGAGGAGGAGGTACCTCGCTGAAACTGACAACCTTTGATGCCTTAAACTATCTCAAGAAAGTGAAGGCCGAGTTTCGATACCAGAGGGAAAAATATGACGTGTTTCTTAAGCTCATGCGAGATTTTAAGGCTCAAATGTAGACGCATTGCACCTGTGAAGTTTTCATGTCTTTGATTAATGGAGCGTTGCATCTACCAACAGCTAACAGATTATGCCATTGTTTTTGCCTCTTGCAGGGTTGGTACTCATCATGTCATAGCAACAGTGAAGAAACTATTTAAAGGGCATAACAACTTGATTTCTGGGTTTAACACCTTCATACCAAAGGGATATGAGATAATCCTTGAGGACGACGACAAAGCTCCTCCACCAAATCAGACGGCTGAATCTGAAGAAGCTATCACCTTTGAGAACAAGATAAAGGTGGAAATTAATGTTGTTTTTCTATTGAGTTCCAACTGCTAATGTTGGTTCCTAGTGATTTAATGGTGAATTTTGTTCCTACAGGCTGATTTGGAAGAAGCTATCAGCTTTGAGAAGAAGATAAAGGTGGAAATTAATGTTGTTTTTCTGTTGAGTTCCAACTGCTAATGTTGGTTCCTAGTGATTTAATGATGAATTTTGTTCCTACAGGAACGCTTTCAAAATGATGTACCTGTTTATAAAGCATTCCTAGACATTTTGGATAGCTACAGGAAGGAGCACAAGGGCATAAACGAGATCTATAGTGAGGTAAATACATTTGATGCTCTGTTTGTTGCTGTGCATCTTTTGCTTTACTAGAATTTAATGGTTTTGTTTTATCACTTTTCAGGTTACCATACTTTTTGATGGCCATCCAGATTTGCTTGATAAGTTCAAAAGTTTTATTCCAGAATCTGCTCATAATGCTCCACATCTCCAAGACTCATTTCAGCCTTTAAATGAGCAGAGCCAAATGCATATGGACAAGGTTATTTTTTGTGCCTCCATTTTCCCAATCCCCTTCTTATTCTTTTCATTGGGTTATGAATGGTGGGCAAACAATTCTGTTAATTCTCTCAGCAACGTATATGGCAGGCTAGGATCATTCCTTCCAATGCTGATCGTGATCTTAGTGTCGATCATCCTGAACTGGAAGATGAAAAAAGCAAGGGTGAAAATGCACAATGAACATAATGAGTCAACTTCTGTCCCTTCTCTCTCCTTTTGAGCAGTTTTTGTGGTATCTTACTTGTGTAAATATACAGACCAGCAGTGGACGCTATGCAATGCTCCAGAAGTTTTTTTTTTCCCAAAAGAGTAACGCTACACTACAATTCACACATTTATTACACCTATTTTATGCCGGCTAATGTGATGTATTTTAATGTTAGCTACTTAAAATATGTCATATGTACCGGTGTGAAATGAGTGTAAAGAGTAGTGATACTCTTTTCAAAATGCAAACTTTGCTTGTAGTTAATATATTGTGCTAATTTGTACTCTTCTCCTTGTACCATCAAAACTTTCACCACCTTTTCTCTAACAAATTAAACCAATTAAAGACTATTTTCGGTATTTTTTACAATATTTATTAAATGTTAAATTTATTACTTAAGTTTTTGAGATAATTAATAATTTAATACAATATCATAATAACAATATTTAATATTTCACATGCGAGAAAACTGTTAAAATATTATTTAAAAGCATTTTAGAACCTGTTTGAGATTGCTTTATTTTTAAGTTTTTGTCAAAAGTATTTTTTTGACAATTTTAGGGATTTTCGGACTCTTAAAAACACTTTTAATTTTTTTACCAAATAAATACATTATTCTTTAAACGAAATTTTTGAATGTTAAAAACACTTTTTAATTCCTCAAAAGCAATACAAGCAGGCCCTTAAATTATTGAAAGAATTAATGATTTAAACATTTATTTCTGGGAGCCGTAGGGCTCTCAATTGGGGCCAAGACTTTGAATAAGGTGGCAGGCCTGTTTGGGAGGCTACATGGTGTTGAAAGTTCTCTCTGGGCCTTCTTGATCTTAGGAAGCATGGACCCATCTCATTACTACTGCTGACTGTATTGGGCTTGTTGCAAAAGATTTAGCCCAAAGAACCCAAAAGGTTACAACTTGCATGGAAATCCACAATAATTACGTGCTCAATCAATTTGGACAATTATTATGAGAGAATCTATGTGAAATCTAGTTGCTTAAATAAATATTGAATTTTCCAATTACCTACCCAGACAATTAGGTAATTGAAAAATTACCTAATTGTCCAAGGTGAGGTTAGGCAATAAAATTTCGGTTTTAGTTTATTGCACATTTGTACAAGTATAATTGATGGATTCGGTTCAAATTCACCGGGATTGAATAAGAAACCCATTTTATAGGGTAGCTGATCTAGGACCGGCTAGGCTTTTCAGTTGTCAGTCCATTTCAACGGTTGCACCCAATAAGAAGAGAAGCCGTGTAGCATGATCATCTCACTACCAAGAAAAGTAGAAAAGTAATTATCACATCGGTAAGATCTATGGAAGTTTGCAGGATTAATAAAAAATTATTATTTTTTGTTTATTTTATTTTGTTTGATAATTAATAAATGTGAACAAAATTGTCTTCTACATTGAGTTTTAAGAACTTTTTCTTATTCGGTTTATAAAATTAATATCTATCTTTTGAGCACATAATTCTCACATGCTCACTAGATTATAATTTAATATACTGAATTAAATAAATAAAAAAGTTCTGAAAAGCTTTGTGCTAATTAATTAACATTTGTATTAAAAGCTATTTTTAGGTCATAGCAGGCAACCGCATTGTCCTTAAGAAGTAGTTCAATTGGCTGGAATCGTGCCTAATGAAGCGGAGGTCACTAGTTCGAATTCTCCTTCCCCTCTTATGATAAAGCAACTGCATTTGTGATAAAGCAAGATGATACAAAATAGGGTTATGATGTAAATTACTGGACATAAAGAGGAAATTTCTTAAATTTAGCCTATGAAAAATATTGGTAGTTGTTAAGGTGGACCTAGTTGAACTGCACACGGTTAATTATTATTATTGTTTTTTGGGGCGGTTGCGTCGTTGTTGGGTAGGATTGTACTAGGAAGGCATCAACGTACAACTTTTCTTCAAAGGCAATTAAAATTAAGGTCAAACAATTCAAAGAAAAAGAAAAAAATGAATCCAATAATTTGTTAATATTCCTTTTAGGAAACAATTGATATATGAGAGAGAGAGAGAGAGCCTGGGGCTTGTCAATTCGAACATGTGTAAGTTTGGGAGTTTAGATTGTCCAAACACTATCTAAATAAAGAAATTCTATTACACCTTGTATTGTATTGTATTATACTCATATTACACCGGTTGATGGCATACCCTAGCTTCCTTCCAGTGCAATTCAAAAGGGAGGAATAATGGTTTTTTCCATCATTCCTCCCTTCCCCTTTTTTTTTGGTCTTTGTTTTAGATTTTGTTTAGACCCCAGCAACAGAGCCTAGCCTTTTTCACCACTTTGGCTGTCTACTCTACCTCGTGTGTCCTCCCAAATCTTTTGGCTTTGTCGGTTTCTGCAAGAGTTTTTAGAACGAATTTTTCCGAAAGAGATTTAAGTCCTATTCTTGTCATTACATATTCTTCCTCGGCACCAACGAGTCTTGTAGACAACAGATGATTTCCCTCTTGTTTTTTATGGTTTCGTTAATTAATTATTATTATTTTTTATTTTTGTTTTATATGTCCGCATAAAGGATGAAAATGGAGACTTGATGAATCCCCTTGCTGTCCTAACCCTAAATGGAGAAAATATTATTCCCATCTGTTTGGTATCACAAGTGATAAAATTATTAATTTTTTATAGAGAACAAAAACATGGAAGAAAATGGCATGATACAAGTGTCAAGTATCATCAAAACAAGTTAAATATCCACTTTTTTAGAAGGAGAAAAAAGGAATATAATTTGGGAGAATAGGTTATATATGGTTAACTTTTAAAGCTTCATATACTTTGCACTATAATTTGATTGCTTAGAAAGATTGATTTCAATTATTGTTAACAAGTTGGTTCTTTTAAAAAATTTTGATAATTATTAAGAATTAGATTAGAAATATGGACTATTGAGAGTTGACCTGGGATTTCCTATGGGCCCAAAACATACAACAAATATTAAAACTACCGTCTAAATTTGGATTTTTGGTGCGAATTGTATAAACAAAATCTTTTATTAGAAAAATATAATGCCCATTTTACACGCTATGGTGAAAACTTTTTAACTTTTATCACCATCATATGAGGTAACCACTCTTATTTTTCACTAGAAATCAATTCTCATTCTTTGATTTTTTTTTTTTAAAAAATTATTTTAAATATATAAATGCATTATCTTGTCTTTTATATATCTTGTAATTTTAAGTATTTAATTTTTTTTTTGGTATGTCTTAGACTCTTAATATAACACAAATTTGTTTATGCATGTAAAAAATGAATTTATTACAAATCTTTATATAATATATATATATATGAGAAATTGTAGGTGTTCTTCTAGTGTTCTCCTGATGTCATTTCAACTGTGATGTGACTTTTAAAATCACTAATAGATTAAAAGTCAATAATGACAATCTCAAATTTAATGGTGATTTTAAAAGCCACATCACAGTTAAGAGAACACTAAAATAATACTAGAAGAACACCTAACATTTTCCTATATATATATATATCACACATAATCTAATCTTGCTACATAAAACATTCATCTCATCATTATATAATATATTATTATTTAAAAAAAAAATAAATTAACTTGCTTATCAATACAGTCTCCAACCAGTAAGGGCAGGTCGCATTTAAAATAAAATAAAAAAATATAAAGGCGAAATTGTAATTTAACAATAGAATAGACCAATACAATCAATAATTGATCGTGACGTAAAATCGTGTGTGCATCTTATAATTTATATCAAATAACGGATGGCAGTACCATCTCGAACAAATAGCTTACCTTAGAGATTAGTTTAGTATTTTTGATACCCTAAAAACAAAATGAGTAATTATTTCTATTTTTCTATAGACAATAAATAAAATGGTAAGAGAAGGTGATCAAAGGTTGATATTCCTTTCTTAAGGATTACTATAATGGCATTTCATCCGTTGAAGACATGGACAAGGGGAGATTAGCAGTGATGCTCCTTGAAGCAGGAATGAGTGATCGTTTCACAACATTCAAAATATAAATATGGAATTTATTTATTTGAAAAAAATAGTATAAATATGAGCTAAAAATATAAATTTCTCTTTTCTTGGATAGTCACATACTCATATCCCCGGCATTTTAGAAGCATGGTACAGAGAGCACCCAGACGCACCCAATTCTCTTTGTGACACGGAGACTCGCGTACCAAAAGCCAAGACCGAAACTTTTTCCATTCAACATAAATTTCCTCACCTCCCTTTATATATATATGGCTTCCTCTTCATGATTTGCTTCTTTGTTTGCGATCAAACTATATATATCCCTTGTCTCCGAAGGAGATCTGTTCACTCTTCTTCTTTGAGTTTGGAAAAAATTGCTGTTTTGTGTGTCTTAGTTTCTTCGTCTTCTGCTGATTTGTGATTTCGTGGTGGGATTAGTTTGTTTGCCTCTGGTGGAGATGAAGAGATTAAAAGATGACGTTTATGCTGGCCCTTCTCAATTTAAGCGTCCGTTTGGTTCTTCGCGTGGGGACTCGTAAGTTTCCTTTCTCTGTTAGCTTTGGTTTTTGTTTGTTTGTTTGTTCCCACTATTTTTCTCTCTAGAATTGCTCTGATTCATTATAAGTTCTGCTTGGTTTGCTAGAAAGTGTTTCATGGGAAGGCGGGTGTATGTAAGCAATACTTGGTCATGTTGGTGGTTATGCTGTATTTTCTGTATCTTTCACCTGTTAATATGTTTCTGCTTGGTGATCTTTTATCAGGGTGTTTGCTGAATTTGTCTGGGGTTTGTTATCTGATTGGCTTCGATCGACTAATTATTGGTTTTGAGAGGAAAAAGATATGGGTTTTCTTTACCATTATCTGAATCGTGCTCTTAGTTGGTTAATTTTGTAATGGCTTCTGCCTTTTCTTATGGGTTTTGTTTGGAGGAGAGTTTTCGTGAGAGAATCTCGAAGTTAATTGATGAAATTGGAAACTTGGATTTTTTGGGAAGAGAATTTTTCCAAGAATGATTTTTTTGTTGAAATTGGCTAAACATCTGCTGAAGATCATAAAATTTTGTGCCCTCATAGACAGCAA
The DNA here is from genome assembly GCF_901000735.1 of Corylus avellana. NCBI lineage: Eukaryota > Viridiplantae > Streptophyta > Magnoliopsida > Fagales > Betulaceae > Corylus > Corylus avellana. The sequence goes on from NC_081545.1 coordinate 33,461,505, forward strand.
GTATGGATGGTTTGAATATGTTGTATGTATGAAATAACTGTGCTATATATTTTAGTAATCTGGGATAACTCCGTGTTATTCTAATGTTGTTCGAGTTTGTAATTATTTTCTGGATGTGAAGCAATGGGCAATCCCAAGTCCCAGGGGGTGGAGGAGGAGGAGGAGGAGGAGGTGGCGGTGGTGTAGCAGCAGCAGCAGCAGCAGCAGGAGGAGGAGGAGGAGGAGGAGGAGGAGGAGGTAGTGGTCTTGGTGGTACCTCGCAGAAACTAACAACTAGTGATGCCTTAACCTACCTCAAGGAAGTGAAGGACATGTTTCAAGACCAAAGGGAAAAATATGACACTTTCCTTGAGGTCATGAAAGATTTTAAGGCTCAAAGGTAGATGCATTGCACCTATGAAATTTTTTTCTTTGATTAAATGGAATGTTGCATCTAAAAGCTGACAGCTTATGCCATTGATTTGTCTCTCGCAGAACTGATACTGTTGGTGTCATTGCAAGAGTGAAGGAATTATTTAAAGGGCATAACAGGTTGATTTTTGGGTTTAACACCTTCTTGCCGAAGGGGTATGAGATAACCCTTGACGACGATGAGGCTCCTCCACCAAAGAAGACGGTTGAATTTCAAGAAGCAATCAGCTTTGTAAACAAGATAAAGGTGAACATATATATCATTTTGATGTTGAATTTTAACTAAAATTTAGTTCCTAGCAGTTTAATGATGAATGTTTTCCTACAGAAGCGCTTTCAAAATGATGAACATGTTTATAAAGCATTCCTTGACATTTTGAATATGTACCGGAAGGAGCACAAGGACATAAATGAGGTCTACAGTGAGGTAAATGTTATGGCTGTGTTTGTTGCTCTGCTGTTTTGCTTTATTGGAAAGTTAGTGGTTTCTTATTTTTAGTTTTCTTGGTGGTGTTTGTTGATCAATTTTCAGGTTGCCACACTTTTTGATGATCATCCAGATTTGCTGGACGAGTTCACAAGATTTCTGCCGGATACTGCACATAATGCTCCACCTGTCCAAAACTCATTTCAGCGCCTCACTGAGCGTAGCTCTGCCACACCCACATTGCGGCAAATGCATGTGGACAAGGTTATTTTTTCTGCCTTCCTTTTCCCTTTCTCCTTTTTATTCTTTTTGATTGATTCTTAATAGTGATCAAAAAAATCTACATCTTTCAGCAACGAATTCGGCGGGATAGGATTGAGACTTCCCATGTCGATCGTGATCTTAGTATTGATCATCCTGAGCTAGATGATGACAAAGCAACAGTGAAAATGCACAAGGAGCAGAGAAAACGTGCTGAGAAGGACAGCAGGGATAGGAGAAACCGTGATCAGGATGATAGAGAACCTGATCATGATAACAACAGAGACTCCAACTTGCAGCGCTTTCCTGACAAAAGAAAATCTGGCAGGAAGGTTGAAGGATTTGGAATAAATGCAAACTTTCCTTCTTATGATGACAAAGATAGCTTAAAGAGTGAGTCAATAATGGTGTTTGATTGAACAATCACAAGTACAAGCTTGCATCTATATTTGTTGCATATTTTGGTTTTGTAGTTTGATTTTCTGGCTTTTACTTGAAGCAGCAGTTGTCATTTTGTTACATATCACATGATATGCTTGTGATATGGACTGCCATTTCTTATACTTGATCATATTTGGTTTGGGCTGACATAGGGTTTGCCAGTCAATGTCAACAATCTATTTAGATGTATACAATTGATTATCCTTAACCTGTGAAAGGCAATGTCTGCATTGTGTCATCCATAATGTGTTTTTAAACTTCAGTAGAATATACGTTATATGAGGAAAACTTATGTATGTGTGGGAAGGAAACCCTACTAGGCGTACTTGTTAATTTTTCTTAGTCCAATATTTAATTGGGATCTTGGGACATTGATAGTGTGAAAATAATAGGTCATTAGTTGTTCCTTAAAAAAAGGGCTTTTAGTGGTGTTAACATACATATGTCAGCTTCATGATTTTCTGGTTTCTTACGTTTCATTCCAGGCATGTGCAACCAAGGATTCATTTTCTTTGAGAAAGTTAAGGAGAAGTTGGGCAGTTCAGATGACTACCAGGCATTCTTGAAGTGCCTTCATATATATAGCAATGGAATAATTAAAAGGAATGACTTACAAAATCTGGTATGTCTTACACTATCTTCTTCAATTATCCAGATTTTAAAAATCACATTGAGCGCACCTTTAATCACATATTTTGTCATCTGCTTATACCTCTTAACTACAGCTGCTAGTTTGGTTAATGATATTAGCTGTTGCAGTTGCTTGTCAATTCTACAAAATTGTGTGTGTGTGTGTGTGTGTGTTTTTTTTTTGAAATTGAATCGGATGTGTCTTGTCGGCTTAATGGATGCATATGTCAAGATCAATCTCACTGAATATGTTATAGGTTGGTTATTTTGTTCAACATTTTACTCCCTGTATAAGTTTTTGTTCATTCTGTTAGTATAGTGTTTTTTTTGTAACTCTCAGTAGTTTTGTTAAATGTTAGCTAAATTTCTTAGGAGTTTTAATTAGAAATAGGATGTTCTGCTGGGCAGCCAGTTATATAGGGTGGTTTCTGGAAGCTGTAATCAAAACAACAGAGTTCATCTATATACCTCTTGAATTACTAGAAGAATGTCTTTTTCTGAAATGCTAAATGTCTTTAGCTGCAGAGAAGGCATAAAAATGCTGAAACTTAGACAATCGCAAAATAGTTAATAGCTCAGTGTACGAAACTATAAAGCATCATATTCATGACTTATTTCTCCCTTTTTGCATTTTTTTGTGTATAATAGATCAAACTGTAAAATTTTATTTAAATTAATGATTGTATTATCAAGATACTACAGTTGGTTGCTTGAATTGTAATTGAGTAATAGAGTAGAAGATCTCTCTTATATATCTGACATTCTAACAGTTGTGTTGCAGAAATAAAGTTATCACTTATTTTTCTAGTTTTTATATGCAGACACTAGCTTCCATTTGAGCCAAACTGTTGGTAAATGTCCTGTATAAGTCATAAAGCTATTGATTGTTAAAATAGTTGTCTTCGCTCCTTCTAGTTGGCAATGTGATCATTGACCCTTGCTGGTACAAGTTAATGACAAAGTCTATTGCCACTTGTTTAAAGTAATGTTGTTTCAAAATCTGTCCATTTCAGGTGACTGATTTACTTGGAAAATATCCTGATCTTATGGACGGGTTAAATGATTTCTTGGAGCGCTGTGAGAATATTGGTAATTGTTGAATATTGCCATTAGTTAAGATCTTTTCTCTTAGGTCCTTATCCATCAGGTTGTTTCTGATCAATATTTTCATTGCAGATGGGTTTCTTGCTGGTGTTATTAACAAAAGTATGTAAAATGACATATCCATCCCTTCTTCTCTGTCATAGAATTGTAGATTTCATTAATTTCTTGGCACTTGTTCTTATATTTGTACTTGGAGGAAACGTTTGTTCTTTTAAATGGCATAATTAACCTCCTTGATGATTTCTACCGATTTTTGTTTTCTTTTGATCTTCTGTGAACTCTGATGTAACTAACCTGTTTATTGCAGAATCACTGGGTAGTGATGGCCATTTACCCAGATCGCTGAAGGTAGAGGAGAGAGATAAAGAACATAAGCGCGAAACTGATGGAGCTAAAGAAAAGGAAAGATCCAGGGAGAAGTATTTGTATAAATCCATTCAAGAGCTTGACCTCTCCAATTGTGAACGTTGTACCCCCAGTTATAGGCTTCTGCCAGAAGACGTATGATTTTTACTTTTATTTTTGTGTATATATGCTTTCTTGTAGACATAATAAATTACTTCTTTAATGAAGCTTAACTCCTTGGTACTTGTCACTTTGCAGTATCCAATACCTTTTGCAAGCCAGAGGTCAGAGCTTGGTGCTCAAGTATTGAATGATCATTGGGTATCAGTGACTTCTGGAAGTGAGGACTACTCTTTTAAACATATGCGTAGAAATCAGTATGAAGAAAGTCTATTCAGATGCGAAGATGATAGGTAAAAGACTTGGTAGCAGATCTTCCTCAGTCCTGGATTTTCATGTTATTTCTTAATGTAGAATGTGATATGTTTTATGGGGAGTTTATTTACATTGGCATCTGAATTTTATGGCGCTCAAGTATTATTCTGGATGAGAAGGAGTTTGAAGATGAGGTTTTGAGATCTGATATAGTTCTTCACTGTATTTCTCCATTTTCTTATTAATGCATTATCTTCTTTTTATGGGTATTGGTTTTCACCTTTCCAAGGATGGAACTTGATAATTCTGTTTTTTTTTCCCCCAAATCTTTATACTTCAGATTTGAGCTGGATATGTTGTTAGAGTCTGTCAGTTCAGCTGCTAAGCGCGTGGAGGAATTGTTGAACAGCATCAATGAAAATAATGTCAATCTGGAGACTCCTTTCCATATTGAAGATCACTTCACTGGTTTGTATTTACTAGCGAAATATTGGCCAATAAAATTTGAAGATTCTATTTTATTTCCTGTTGTTTGAGATTCTAATTTATTTCCTGTTGTTTGAGATTCATACTTGTGTTTGTTTCTGACTACTTCTCCTTTTTCACCCTCTTGTCGTTGCAGCTCTAAATCTAAGGTGTATTGAACGTTTATATGGTGACCATGGGCTTGATGTGATGGATATTTTGCGAAAAAATCCATCTGTAGCACAGCCTGTTATTCTAACTCGCCTAAAGCAAAAGCAAGAGGAGTGGACAAGATGCCGCTCTGATTTTAACAAGGTTTGGGCTGAAGTATATGCTAAAAATCACTATAAGTCACTTGATCACCGCAGCTTCTATTTCAAGCAACAAGATTCGAAGAACTTGAGCACAAGATGTAAGTGAGCTTTAATGTAAAGATGGCTTGCAAATCTTTCGTTTTTATATAAAGAAACTGCTTATAGTTGTTTCTTATTGGCTCTCCTATACTAATAGTTCCTCCTTTTCTAATATGCAGATTTGGTGGCTGAGATCAAGGAATTGAAGGAGACAAAGCAAAAAGAGGATGATTTTCTTCTGGCTATTGCTGCTGGAAACAGGCAACCCATAGTTCCACATATGGAATTTGAATTCTCTGATATCGGCATTCATGAAGACTTGTATAAACTTGTCCAATATTCATGTGAAGAGGTTTGCTCAACCAAAGAACAGGTTAATAAGGTTATGAGACTTTGGACTACCTTCTTGGAGCCAATGTTTGGTGTTCCTCCTCGGCCTCATGGTGTAGAGGGTACTGAAGATGTAGGAAAATCTAAGGTTCGTCCTATGAATTGTACTGCATCAAGCATAGGAGAAAGTGATGGAAGTCCTGGTGGTGATGCTATTATAATGAATTCTAAGCCACCGAAAGCTGCTATGAATGAGAATGTTTGCAGGACTGTAGCAAATGGAGACTTAGCTAAAGAAAATAAGTATCTTGATGTGGATCATGTCCGTAGAGATGATACGATTTGTAATACTCTTTGGCCAGAAAAAGAGCAGAAGCATATAGATGTGACTGAGAAATTTTCAGGATTAAACATACAAGTTGCCTCTGGTGAACGAGTAGCCAATTCAAATGCGTCATTTGCAACTGGAGCAGATATTAGTCATGGCAAAATCAGCTTGGAAGTGACTTCAGGTATGTATTTAAAGATTAATTCCAAAATTCGTGTCCTTCATATGACCTAGTTTTTTAAGGATTTTTTTTAAAAAGCTTTAATTATGCTGATACTGGGATTTTTTTTTTCAAGGGTGTGGTGCAACTCCATCCAGACTTAGTCACACTGTCAATCAAGATGACCATGTATCCAAAGCTAATGCCGGTGCTATACCTTCATTGGAGGTATGGGTTTACGCTTTGACAATTTTCTTAGTTTGCTTGCCTTAGCTAAAGGATATGACATCAATAACATAGATATTCTTTTTCTTTTTGGGGTTTAAAAGGGGTGTTTATTTTATTGATGATAATATGTTAGTATGCGTCTGTTTGGTGCTTCAGGAAGGTGATGGTGCCAAACCAGTTTTATTGGCAAATGGAGTGACTGCAGAAGGCACCAATGTTAACAGATGTCTTGAAGCATCTGTTAGGCCCTCAAAAATTGAAAAAGAAGAGGGTGAGTTATCACCTAATGGTGATTTTGAGGAAGATAACTTTGTTGTCTTTGGAGATTCTGGTGAGCTGGCTATGCCGAAGACAAAACAAAGCAGGCAATACCACGCCAGGAATGGAGAGGAGATAAATTGTCAGGATGCTGGAGGAGAAAATGATGTGGATGCTGATGATGAGGACAGTGAAAATGTTTCTGAGGCTGGTGAAGATGTCTCGGGCAGCGAGTCTGGTGGTGATGAGTGTTCCAGAGATGAGCATGAAGAGGAAGATGTAGAACACGATGAAGTTGATGGCAAGGCTGAGAGTGAAGGTGAGGCTGAGGGGATGGTTGATGGACATACTGCTGGAGGGGATGGCATGCTGCCATTGTCAGAACGGTTCCTTTTGTCTGTGAAGCCTCTCGCAAAGCATGTGCAAGCATCATTTCTTGACAAAGAAAGAAAAAATTCTCGAGTTTTTTATGGGAATGACGATTTTTTTGTACTTTTTAGGCTTCATCAAGTAAGAAAACATTATTATTTAGTGTTGGTAAGATACCTATTTGTTTGTTTTCTCAGTGTGCTCAAGAGTATGTACCCTCTTTGAATTTGCCAGATACTATATGAAAGGATTTCATCAGCAAAAATGAATTCAACGGGTGCTGAAATGAAATGGAGAACGTCAAATGATGCTAGTTCTACAGATCTCTATTTCAGGTACCCTAGTGCTGCATCTTTAGTTATATATAAAATAATACTTATTCATATTAGCTTTGGCTGCATTATCCATATGTTTTGCAGATTTATGAGTTCCCTGTACAATTTGCTTGATGGATCTGCTGATAATGCAAAATTTGAGGATGAATGCCGAGCTATCATCGGAAACCAGTCATATGTGTTATTCACATTAGACAAGTTAATCTATAAATTAGTAAAACAGGTTTGCTCACTTCTCTTTTCACTTAGTCATCCCTTGTTTATCAGCCAAGGTTCTGAATTGTAGTTCTTGCTGCAGCTTCAAACTGTTGCGACTGATGAGATTGACAATAAGCTTCTTCAATTATACGAGTACGAACAATCCCGGAAACCTGGGAAGTTAATTGACTCTGTATACTATGAAAATGCATGTGTCCTCCTTCATGAGGAGAACATTTATCGTTTGGAATGTGTAAGTCCTTGGTGCTTAATCCCCCTCCTAACCATAACTGCATGTCCTATTTTCTTCAATAATAGATTACTATTTTGTACATATGTCATCTTTTTGTTTTTTATGCAGTCCTCTGCCACCTCCCGGCTGTCCATCCAGCTCATGGACAGTATGAGTCAAAAGCCTGAGGTGTTTGCAGTTTCCATGGATCCTAATTTTGCAGCTTATCTATATAATGATTATCTGTCAGTCTTTCCTGGGAAAAAGGAGCCACACGGCATTATGCTGCAAAGGTACTAATCTTGCAGTTCAGATTTACACATTTCAGTAATGTATCTTTTATTTGCTCCAATTAGAGGGTACTATTAGACTGCTGGGTTCTCAATGAGATCCCATTGGGAAAAAAGAAGAAAAAAAAAGCACATGGCTTATTTGGCGGAATAAGGCTCACTTGAGAGTGGTTTTCTTTTCTTGGTTGGCTGCCTTAGGCAAGATTTTAACCATAGATAATCTTAAAAAGCGGCATGTTACCATGGTTGATTGGTTCTGTTTGTGTAAGAAGAGTGAGGAGTTAGTGGATCGCCTTTTACTACATTGTGAGATACCATCCTTAGCCTTGTAGGGTTGCCAACTTGCCATGGGTTATGCCTCCTGGAGTGGTAGATCTTTTTGCTTGCTGGATAGGGTTTTTTGGTAGAAGTCAGAACAATATTATATGGAAGACAGTTCTGTCTTGCCTTATGTGGAGTATTTGGAGGAAGAGAAAAATGATCGGAGCTTTGAAGATGGTGAATGGACAGTATAGGAACTTAAGGATTTTTTTTTAAGACTATGTTGATGTTTGCAGAAAGAAGCTTAAATATGCTTACAAACGGCTCTGATTTCAAGATGGTTGTTTTTTAAATTTTGTTAATCAGTAGGGTGTAACTTGTTGGTTGTGATTGTTATTTGCAGAAACAAGCGAAAATATGACAGCCTAGATGATTATTCTGCTTTATGCACGGGCATGGATGGTATTGATGCAGTCAATGGTTTGGAGTGTAAGATAACTTGCAATTCGTCGAAGGTATCTACTAGGAAATAGTAAATCGATAATAATGTCTGCTTTCTTATATTATCTTACATATTAGTTAATAAGGCTATCCTATCTCAAGTGTTGTTTAATGATTAATGGCATCGGATGGCATTCAACCTACCTGCATTGTGCTTTCTCTTTTCTGAAGTGAGTATCCTTCAGAAAAGTAAAATATAACTAGAAAAATTATGTGCATATTTTATGCATGTGTGTAGTTTGCTTGATCTGGTTTTCATACTTATTGAAGTATCATGTGGCAGATCTCCTATGTTCTGGACACAGAGGATTTCTTCTTCCGTCCTAGAAGGTATAGAAAAAATTCATCAAAAGAGACTTCTCCGTGTCGTAACGAGGCAAGAGTACAACGGTTCCGCAGATTCTTATCATCCTCATAGTGGTCCTTTCTGCGCCCACTTGGTTTTGAGTAAAAAGCACTCAAGGTAGGCATGAGATTCACTGTTTAAATAATGAAGAGTTCTTCCGAAGCATCACATAATAATTGGAGACTCATCCTGCTTTTGCATGTCTATAGGTCTTTGGCGTGATAAAATGAGGCAACATCACTCTTGTATTGTCTTATTGTACTCCTATGTCTACACCTATTTGCCAAATGACTACTGAAGGGGGGATGGCTCGGGAATATATCATGCTGAGGTCAAAATAGTGGCATTTAAAGCCATTGTGTAAATAGGGTTGATGCATAAATATTCTGTACAAATAGATTGGTTTTGCCATTGTTCTTTTTGTAGATAGGAGCATTTCTCCTCTCTCTCTCTCTCTCTCTCTCTCTCTTTCTTTCTAAACCCACATTGAACTATGGGTCAAATGATGGATCTGGGTTAGAGATCCAGTTGTTATTATGCTGCTAGTATGTATCTCGTCTTGAGCCCGGGATACGCGTATTTCCTCATTTTTCTGGAAATCACAATTCAAACCCATAAATTTTAGGTGTTGAAGCCAGTTTTATTGTCTAAACGTTGTATCTCAGCTCAGGTAGATGTGTTAACTAGCATTGATTTTTTTTTTTTTTTTAATAGGTGTTTGTGTTGTAAAAAAAACATAGTTTAATCCCAGTAATTCAATTAGATTCGGTCGCAACTGGTGTGTGTCTAATCTCTTAGATCTCCTGCACCTGGCTGTCGAACTTTTTTTTTTTTTTTTTTTTTTTTTTAAACTAAATTGACATTTGTTTTTAGAGCATGGGAGAATTAATATGCATGTAATTTGTTAATATTATAAAAAATATATGTAGGAATTTATATGATCTAAAACAGATGTAAATTTAATAAATTGAATTTTTTTTAAAAAAAAAATATCAAAAAAATTGTCCGAACAATTTTATTGGCCAGATGTGATTTTATCCGAAAATAAAAACGAATTGGGATTTTATCCGAACAATTACTATGTTTTTTAATCTTTTGTTTTGTTTTTGTTTTTGTTTTTCTAGTGTCTTTTTTTATTTTTTTGGTCAGATATTTTTTTTTGGGTCAGATATATATATATTTTTTTTGGTTGGTTGTTGCTTCAAACACTCTACAGAGTGTAGAGAATTTGGTTCACAACAACCAGCAATAGTGGCCCACGAACGGTGATAATAAAAGACAAACCAATAGCGGGTCCAGTCTCGATCCTCGTACGCCGGTCTATGGTATCTGGCCGTCCACGTGTCCTTGCAAAATTGAACGGTCTACTCGTAGAGGCTTCCACGTTCGGCATGCCTCTTTTGTCACGCCATTTCAAGCAGGTAAAATTAATCATAACAGAATAACTATATAAGCCTTCGCTATTACCAAAATACCCCTAATGCGTTGAAAAAACTAATATTTCCTCCTGAAGTTTAAACTATTAAAACAAAAATTAAAACCATTTTTATTTTTATTTCTATTTCTATTTCTTCCTCGGGTGCTTAACTAGAAAATATTTCCTCTTTTTTGACTATTGCACACAATTAGAAAATATCCTCAATTAACTATTTTCATTATCAAATGTCCCCGTTATATTTGGATATAACATGACGAGGGATAAATTTTCTTTTACATAATATATAAATGATATCGTTTTTAAAGCATGAGAGAATAGATCACATTTCTCATGTACTTTTAAGAAAGGCATATAAAAATCACGTGTTTTAAGAATAGATATTAGTTCAATATAATAAATTAATAAAAAAATTTTCAACCTAATTTAAAGAAAATATTTATTCTGACAAAGTTTTCCATTTGAGCTAGCAATCATGGATGATTTAGTCTATTGAAAAAAAAAAAAAAAATCCTACTTAGTGTTTAGTTTTCATATTTATGCAAGGATAACTTCCAAAAAAAAAAAAAAAAAAAAAACGAACTTCTAATGTAGGTCTAAGAAGGGAGTTGTAAAAAAGTCAGATCTCAAGGGCATTATGGTAACTGAATCTGCTACAAGAAACCAAATAGCAAATACAAATAAAACAGGGCAAAGCTGAATATTTGGGGCGTCGAAGAAATAGGGAGTGACAGAGAGAGAGAACGCAGAAACAGGGGCTTTCGTAATATCCACTCCCTCCCTATCCTCTTTCTCTCTGGGATTTTGAATTTAGGGCTTTTGGCAATCCGTTTCATCGTTCTTCTTCCTCTTCGTCCACGAACTCTATGGGTTCCGAATCGGTCTCCGTTGCTGTCCCCAGAGACCACTGCAAGAAAAACAGGGTATATATCACCAACTCCCTAATGGCCTGTTTGGTTGCCTAGAAAATGCTGGAGAAGAAAAATAATTGTTATATATATGTTGCGACATTTTGTCATTTCATTTTTCGTTTGTGTTTCTCTGTTATCTCGGCGACGGAATTGGAGGTTAACCGTGTTTTTCCTTATAATGTGATTGGGTTTTTTTATTTGTTGAATAATCGGAGCTCGTTCTGATTGTGATTTGATTCTACAGACGAACAAGAAACTGAAGCAGAGCAAGCTCGATGTTCGACGCGAGCAATGGCTTTCTCAAGGTACGCCTTTGATTTTTTTTTTTTTTTTCCTCAATTTTTTGTTTTATGAATACTACGAAAGCTTTCTTTATTTTGAATTAAAATAATAATAATAATAAATTAATAATTCGGGCGCGAATATCTATGCACAATGTTTGTTCATCGAAAATTGGTGTCAAAATTTGGCCTTTTCTTTTTGATCTTTTTAATTTTTTAATTTTTTTTTTAATTTTTTAATTTTTAATTTTTTTTAAGATATTTTTGTTTCTTATCTTTCTATATATATATATATATATATATATATATATATATAAAATAAAAAAAATTAACAGTTGTTAGATGCATATTTATGGGGATCTAACTTGAATAATAGAGATAGTGTGGTTGATTTATCTTGAGTTGAACTATCTGTTATGAACTCCCGGAGAAATTCCCTTTTGATTTGGTTGGTTGCTAAAATAATCTAGGAAAAGAATAAAATTTTCAAATTTTTTGGACTTTGTTGTTTTTGGGGCTCATTCAAATGATGTTGCAATAGCACTATTGGCTTAATTGACGTGAGATCTCTCTTGGAAATTAAAAACCAAGAACATGAATCTTAATTAGTTGGCCTGACACTAGCGTTGTGTTTCAATGTAGACATTGGAAAATCTAGGCACGAGAGGATGTCTGTTTCATATGTTTTCTGTTTTGCATGGTTTAGTATGTAGGAGAACTTATCAAAAAAAGTATGTAGGAGATATGTATTTTTATTTTCTAGAGTTTGTTCATGGATGTGGAAGAACCATGTAGAGTGAAACATGAATAACGGTAGAACTTTGTGTTTTTGTATTAACTAAAAGGTTTAATATGCGTGTTCTTCTTTAGAATGTTGAAGTAAGGCGTTCTCTTTGGCTACTATACACACCAATATTTGACACAGTTTTTATTTATTTATTTATTTATTATCACGATAGATGTCTTAAACACCAAATTCTAAGTGCATTCCCAATGGAAGAGCCAAATGTTACTTTTATCTAAAATGACTTTTCAAATGTTTAAAAAACCCCCTACATTGGATTAGCCAAAAGAAAATGTAAAATAGATATTTGATTGGAAGAGCTAAAAAAAAAGCTAAATGTAGCAGCATTTTTTAAGGGAGCCATTTTATTTTTTATTGTTTCTCTCATCTGTTTTCTTTTTCCCAAAACTTTTCCCATTTTTTCTCTCACATGTTTTCTCTTTCCCAAAACTTTTCTCACTTTTAATAATATTTAAATGATATAGATAAAAATATAGCTAATCGGGTGTGGATGCATTTAAAAATTCATTAGCTAAACTAGATAAAAGTGAGTTTTGATGAGCTATTTTGCATAAAAATTTGGCTCCTCCATTGGGAATGGTCTAACAGTGTGGAATTTCATAATTCTAAATTTTCACCCTTTCTTTTTCTTCTCCCATTTCCTCTGTCAAATAAAGGGTAAAATTTTGTTTCAAACAACTTTGGCTACAGCCCTAAGTTCAGGAGAGAGAAGATTGGTCAAAGTTCTAGAGTGTCCTGTGAAGCTGATCATATTCTCTAATTCAGTTGGTGACAAGCTCAATCCTAGTTGTGAAACGAACTAGTGAGTTTATGATCTTTTATGTTTTTAGGAGTCAAAGATGTGTGATAAATATAGGGTTTGTGGATTGGCTTGGCAAAACTGATTAAAGTTACCATTTGCATTGTCCGTTTGTTGATAATGGACTTGTGGTTGTAATGCAGTCAAAAACAAGGGATGCAAGGTGGATTCAAATGGGAGGGGTGAGTCTCCCCCATCACACACGCAAATAGCCAATTTGCAGAGTGGATCAGTGGAAACTTTGGAAATGAGGTCAAGAGGAGAGGATAATGAGGGGCAGGGCTCCAGTATCCATAACAGTGAGTTGGAGTCCCTGATGGACATCCCAATTGGAAGCAATTTGGATCACAATGATTCAAGGAAGGGTCTTAGTGGGAGCAGCAGCAGCAGTAGCACGAGCAGTGGTTGCTCTGGAAGTTTCAGCGAGGAAGAAGAGGATGATGGGTGCCTGGATGACTGGGAGGCGGTTGCAGATGCTTTGAATGCAGAGGACAATCAGCATAACCCAATTTCAGAGGCCCCTGACGAACCTGAAACTAGGCTTGAATCTTGTAATACTGGAGAATCTGACAGTAATCCTGGAGTGGGCTTTTTGGATACAGAGAGCAGGAAAGTCAAAGTGGTACCTGAATCACGTGTGAATTGTCGGGCATGGAGACCTGACGATGCTTTCCGTCCTCCGACTCTGCCGACTCTCGCCAAGCAGCACAGTTGTCCAGTGAAGTCAGAATGGCATTGTGGCCGCGGAGCCATCACGTGGGCATGGCAAAGCATCATGTCCCACCAGCCTTCTTCGTGTCCTATCTGCTATGAGGATTTAGATGTTACAGACTCCAGCTTTCTACCATGTTCATGTGGATTCCGGCTTTGCCTTTTCTGTCACAAAAGAATTATGGAGGCAGATGGGCGATGCCCAGGCTGCAGAAAGCAGTATGATCATATAAATGTTGATATGTGCTTCAGTGAAGGGGTCACTCCTTTCCGAGTTTCTTGTTCTCGCAGCATGAGCACTAGGTCTTAGAAAGGTGGTTTCTACTCTTTGAGATGCCATGTATATGCTCTCCCTCTCTCTCTCTCTCTCTCTCTCTCTCATGTGGTAGTCATGGTCTTTTGATTCTAGAACTTCAGTTTCCATTGAGGAAGACGTGAGTAATTGATAGGGTTTCGAAACATTCCAAGCACTGAAATGGACTTTATGAGTCATTCACTCTTGTATGCTGTTTTGCGCATGTAGATGTCAGAAACATAAGCGATTACGTTAATACATGAGGTGCTATAGACTTTGAGAATATAAAACGAAGTACAGTTATTTTGCTTCATTTTTTCTATACTATTAATTGTTGGTTCAAGACAATAATATATATATACTAGGATTTTTTTTTTTTAATTTTTTTAATTTATTATTTTTTTTTTCGGTTTCTCTTGGTTTTGGGAAAGTTAGTTAATTTCAGATGGCTTTTGAGAAATTAGTTACTTTGGATTTCTCTTGGTTTACGTTTTTTCACCCTTAAGGGTGAGATTTGTGTTTTAGAAGTAATCTTCTTTACAATTTTCAGCCTTTGCATCCTCATACTGTTTTAGGAGAATTGAAGAGAAATTGTCAAGTTTACTGCTTTTCGAGTTATACTAAGGCTTTGTTATATGGTAGAGGAGGTTTGTCAAGAACTTAGTAACAAATTGGTCCGAATAGACTTTCTTATTTGGACGTGACCAAGGTTTTTGCTAAGAATTAGTGACATGAATGGCTTAGACGGACAAAACACTAACAAATACTTGGCTGATGGTATGACAATAATTTTAAGCACTTTCTATTTCGGAATTTGATCCCGAGACCTACCTTCCACCAACAAGCCAAATACCAATCGACAACTACTTTCTGTGGCTCAAGATATCTTCATTTATAGCAAGGACAAATCACACTTGGCATCTAGTAGTGTTAAGCTTCATTGTTGCCATTTCTGACTTGGTTGTGCATTTTATGAAGCCTCTATCGTTCTTTATGTTGTTAATCAAGCAGAAGACGATGCAATGGGGTGGTCATGTAGAGACTATTATGACAGGGCCAACCCCAATGGGGCCCTATCATAATAATCAAAGCTAAAAGAGGCCGCCTAATCTAATAAAGAGCAGCCAAACCACAACATTTGTCATAGAGGTGGGGGTGGGGTGTGGCTAAACCATAACATGTATCAAATGTTACCTAATGGTTTTAAAAAACTATTTCGCGGAAGTATGTAGGTCCCGGCTGTGAACAAAGACTGGTCGGGTGATCAGAATTGAATCCAAGACCGTTCCAAATGATACCATCTCCATTGCAGAAGAAAATCGACTTTTTATTAATTTTTTTTTGCCAGCCATTAAAAAAAAAAAAAGGAGGACAAAGATGGGTGGTTCCAGCCACCCCTACCGATCCTGTGGTGCGGCCGAACCACCCCCTCGGCCAAAAAAAAAAAAGGATCTACGTGATTTCTTCAGGGCTTAATTCTGGACCACCTCCATGGCCAAGTAGTTTCGGGCCACCCCCATACCGGGCAAAGATATGGCCCTTGAACCCCCCTCAGTGGTCTGGCTATCCTAAAAAGCAAATAAAAAAAAAAAACACTGGATCGTGCATTTCTCCGTGCCATTTTGACCACCTAAATGCACTCCATCTTTTCCAAGTAGGGGTCTGGGTGGTCTGGACCACCCCCGTGATCCGGCTGAGGCTTTCCCCTTGCTGAAAATGGGGTGGTCCAAATTCCAACTTATTTTATTTTTCAAAGGTATAATTTAACCACCCCATTCTCCTTTTTTCTCCTCTTCTTTTTTTTTTTTTTTTTTAATATTTTGTTTTTAATATATATATATATATATATATATATATATATATTGAAAAGTCAATTTTTGCTGCACTTGTCAGATGGCACTGTAGTTGAAACAGTGCCGTTCCAGCTACAGTGTCGGCCCCGTGCTGTTCGCAAACGGGGCCGTAATTATTTGGTTGTCTTTTTTAATTCGGTTTTCATTCTGGCAAAAAATTTAACAACCCGTCACATCAAAGCTTTTTAGTGCTGGCCATGTGTCCTCTATATCACATCAACATTATTTTGAAAAAAAAAAAAAAAGAAAGTGCTATAAACCACAACATTTATCAAATAGTTACCGAGAGTTTTAAAAACTATTCTAAGTGGTACTTGCAATTATTTCATTGTTTTTTTAGTCCGGTTTATATTCCATCAAAAAATTTAACGATCTGTCACATCAAAGTTTTTTAGTGGCCACCATGTGTCCTCTATGCCGCGTCAACATTATTTTTAAAAAAAAAAACTACAGGGAAAAACACAAACAAAGAAAAAAGAAAGAAAGAAAGAATTAGAAAAAAGATTGCATGCAGCATGCTCAGCTGTCCACGTTACCAAAATAA